>NW_021870436.1:109865-160698 GCF_006229205.1 Suricata suricatta | reverse complement strand
ACGGACATGAGATCTGACCTGAGCCGAAGCCGGAGGCTTAACCGACTGAGCCACCCAGGCACCCCCATACTTCCCTTTTAAAAGCAGCGATTCTCAAGTAGAAGCACTGGGGAGGTTTTAAAATGGCACTTCTCTCAGAGTCTCTGGAAGTGGGGGGTCCAAGCATTGGTATTTATAAAAACCTCCCCAGGTGATTGTAATGTGCAGACAGGGCTGGGATCACCGGCCAACAGTCATTTTTAAAAAGAACTCCTACTCCAACACTGGAGGGCTCCACCTTTGCCTTAAGTATTTTGTGATATTACACGTGTTGTGCACATTGTTAAAAACAATCCAGTTTCAGGAAAAGTGTGTTCAAAGTTGCATTTCCAAAGGTACATGAACCATCACAGGGTTCTCAAACATTAACCATCTATAATATACCATAGGCCCTGCCCAAAATCTCAGAGTCTGTGTTTAATGGATCACACTGGGCTGGATGCCAAATGCTTCTTGTAACAAATTCTATTACCTTTATAGCACTTGTAGTTTTGAAGACTTTTCTACAGATCTGCCTATGAGCTTCTCATGGCATTTTGATCTCAAGATAAAGCCTTTCCTCCATCATCAAGGGTTGGTAATGAATCATAGAAGTGCAAAAAAAAAGGGATTGGGAGTGAATTATAAAAGTGCACAAAACAGGGGCGACTGAGTGGCTCACTTGGTTGACCATCCAACTCTTGATTTCGGCTCAGGTCAGAATCCCAGGGTCGTGGGATTGAGCCTACTTAAGATTCTTTCTCTTTCCTCTCCCCCTCTCCCCCACTTGTGCATTCTCTCTCTAAAATAAAATTTAAAAAATTTAGTTGCAACAATGTAAGGATGATTCAGAATATGAGGAAAATTCCTTGCACTGTGTAGCAGCAGAGCCAGAATTAAGCACCTAGTTTGCTGTCTCATAGCCAATGAGTCTCTTGCTTCATTGTTAATAGCTACCATTGTTGAAGACCCTAACACCAATACCACAGGTAATATGTTAGGCAATTTATATATTCAATAATTGCTCCTACTTTGTTTTCCTACAGGTAAATGCTGAATGCTGGATTCTGGGTACAGTGACAAATCAAGATAGAATTCTTGCCTTTGTAAGGTTTAGTAAAGAAATCAACAAGGTTTGAAAACAATGTGTATGGAATGATTTAAAGTACCAATACTAGCACATCAAATTGACTATATGTAAATTCATTAGAAGTTTATCAAATTTTTGACAGAACTGTACTGTCAAATCTTGATTCCAGTCTCAAAGTTCTTTGAGTAAGCCTTAAAGTAATATTTGGGGCACCCAAATATACAAGAGCAGGAAACAGGCTATCAGTCCCACAGAACTCCCACAGAGACAGTACTCTCCAACGAGCTGTTTCTGAAGTCACAGAGGATGATGAAACAAGAGGAAACTCTTAAAAGCACAGCAATGGACAACAGGGTTCCTCCCAGAATGGGGATCCAGTGTCTAATCACAGAACTTCCTTCTCTGACAAATGCCTTCCCAGCATGAAATCATTGTTGCAATGAACCAGAGAATGCTGTATGCTTCCGACTCATGCCATTCCTGAATTGCAATTTTGATGGCATTTCTCCTGGCCTGGTTTTATCATTGTATAGTTTATCTGTGTGTTTGGGGGGAGTGGCGAGGGGAGATATCTTACTTTTTGATTCATAAATATGTCAGACTGCAAGGGACTACATCTTGATCTTACAAAGAGGACTGATCATCGGGCAGGGATCCTAAACTTTCAGCCAGAAGCGGTAACTGGAGAAGACTCTGGGTGGTCTCCCTTATGAAGGGGTCTGTGTGTTCTATGTATGTGAAAAGAACGAATACTTAATGACCATAAGGCTCACTGTGGCAAAGACTCCAAGCTATTCCCTAAAATCCATCTCTTCTTCTTCTCTTCTGCCTTAATGAGTTCAGTAATTTTGACTAAGCTTTGTTTCATTTCCCTTCAGGGTCAGAGATCAAGAATCAGTAGATACAAGCCTATAACTGTCTCTTCAGATTGTGTAATGAACAAGCAGCCCCCTGACTGACTCTCCCAGGACCTTTTTAATATCAGTAACTAAGAGTTTAAGTTAATCTCTGCCAATATAATTGTGGGCATGTTCTTTTGACACAAACCTGTAGGAACTTCTTGATCACATACTTGTGATCAACAATGACTCAAATGGTTCTCAGGGGCTTTTCTAATGAGATACATAAATATATCTACCTGTTCCACGATAATCCTTTTAGTCTGAAGGCAACTCTTATGTGATCTAAATTGTAACCATGAGCAGAACCATGAGAAATGCACGCCCTTTGATATGTGACTTTTTGGCTTCTCCCTATCAAAACATGGATTCAATTTCTTCCCTTTGATCTGGGCCAGCCTTATAAACTTGCTTTGGCTAATAGAACATTGGAGAAATAAAAGTGTGCCAGTTTCATGGTGAGGCCTTGTGAGTTTCCATTCTTTCTCTCCGATCCCTGAAACTGTCATGCGAACAAGCCCTGTGAGAGCAGAGATCAGCAAACTTTTTAGGTAAAGGGGCACATAGCAAATATTTTAGGTTTTGTGGGCCGTAAGGTTCCTGTCACATTCCTCAACTCTGTTTTAGTGTGAGAGTGGACACAGACAACAGAGAGATGGGTGTGGCTGTGTTCCAATAATACTTTATAGGTAAAAACAGGCAATGCACTATAGTTTTGCCAACCGCATGCTGGTGAATTAAAGACCACATAGAACAGAGCGGAGCCAGTGGATTCATCCCAGTTGAGGCCCCAGACATATAAGGGTTCAGCAAAGCAGGCATGCAGCTGACTACAGATGCCCCAAGGAGGCCAGCTGACACCAGACCACCCACTTGATCACAATTTAAGTTGCAATCTAGAACTGTGGCTTAACCCACTCCATTCTGGGTGGTTTGTTCCATAGCAGTAGCTAAGTGATTCATTTCACTTACATAGATGGATGTGAATATGATTTAGAAACTAAATTTACTTTGCAATCCAAACAAGGCATGCCTTTTCCCTCCTTTCCTCAGATATTTACATGTACAAAGAAATCAATTTATGAGGTCCAGATAATCTGTCTATGTGTTATGAGTGCTGTGACAAGAGATGCTTTCTGAATCTCCTCGGTAATTTAAGGTAGACCTGGGCTCCAAAGAAAATCCTTACCTTGTCTAGGCTGGCCTGGCCAAGTTGTAGGATGTGGAGCATGGGTGAGGTAGCGAGGGAGTCCTAATTTGTAACATTTCTATATGTCACACAGTCTAAGATCCTCACTGAAATCTGGTGTGAACAGCCAGCACAGAGAATTTTTGTTTCTCTGGTTTAGAAGGGGCGGTGTAGCCCTTATTATTTACTTTATAGGGATTTTGTTATGATGGAATTATGATGGAATATTTACAGAATAGTGTTTGCCAGTCACGTTAGGGTAGTCGTGTCTACCTTTGACTTCTTGGATTTTTTTTTAAAGTTTATTTATTTTGAGAGAGAGAGCACAGGAGGGGCAGAGAGGGTGTGAGAGAGAATCCAAAGCAGCCTCTGCACTGTCAGCACAGAGCCCAATGTGGAGCCTGAACTCACGAATCATGAGATCATGACCTAAGCTGAAACCAAGAGTCAGATTCTTAACTGACTGAGCCACCTAGGTGCCCCCTGGATTTTTCTTTTGTTTGTTTATTTCAAGGAAGTTCAGCTTTTTTCAATCTCTGGAGACAGAAATATTTTAAATGCAACTAATTTGGTTCATGTTTTCCAGTTCTACTTACTTTATAATTATGTTCCAAGCATGTCTTCAGAAACGTAAGGGCCTTTCTTGTGTGCTCTCGTTCAATCTCATAACAGCTACAGCAAAGCAAGACTATGTTCTAATGGCCCCTGACATATTTGCTGGCAATAACCCCCACATGATATTGTATGGCAGGATTTGTTTACTTCACAAAGTATTACTCGTAGGCTTTACGAGGGGAGAAAGGCAGAATAACGTATTAGATTTGTAAATTCCTATTGTAGAAGTTATTCTGGTGTAAACAACAACGTCCTCACAAAAAGCCAGAGCTTTTGAAAAGTCCCAGAATGTGATCGAACCTTGTTTAAAAGTATATTGAATCCAAAAAGAACTTTTTGAATATAGAAAGCATCTAGAAAATCATCATCTTTTTCTAATAATTGTTTGATAAGAAGGGCCATGCGAGGCATACAATGGCGCCAAGCAGAAAGGATCTGAGAGGGTCAATACTCCCGCCCACATCCAGGAGAGGGTCTGGCTGGAAACCCTCCAAAAATCACATTGACCTTTCAGTGACTCAAACTCCCTGCGTAGTACTTGACAGCTAGAAGACAATACTTACCCTCAAATTTTCCATGAGTCATAAAGTCAGTCTTGGATTTGAGATCTGGGTTTATCTCTGATGTACATTCCCTTTTTCATTATGGCAAGAGTAAAATTATGAATTCCAAAACTTGCTATCTTGTTGTAAACCAGTTGGAACAGTTTAATACTCCTACATAGCACCTTGGTGTTGTTCTCTTGGTGCGATATTTGAACAAGTCATTGTTGTAAGGGATAAGTAAATATTTTTTAAAACTCATTATTTTTTACTTCATTTTGAATACTGTGTCATTCTGGAAGCATTCCCTGGCCTCCTAAGTTAAGTTGCATGCAAATGTATACTTTCCTATAATAATTTTCATCAGCGTATTGTAGACCCTTGTTTAATCACTGCAGATCTTTCTGGTCCAAGCTGTAGCCTGGAATATTCACCATTTCATCTCCAGACCCTCCCCCGGGGTCTCGCATATAACTGGTGACCAAGTTCTTCATGGAACAAACAAGCAAGAGATTGCTTCTGCTTTTAGCCATTGACTATTCTTAAAAGCTCTTTAATAAATTTTATTCATGCTCTATCCATTCCAGGGAAGTATATGAGGTAGTCCTGCAAACACTGGAGCCCTGCATCACTGCCTCTCATCTACCTCCATCACCTTGTCTTCGTTCCTTTCCTCTTTAAAAGCGAAGCGTACACACTTAAAAAAACTTGGCTTCACTTTTACTAGCTATGTGGCTGTGAACCAGTTACTTCATCTTTTCTTCCAAAATCACCAAATGAAATTGGAACCGTGGTACTTAATACCACAGTTTTAGGGAGGATTAAATGGAATTGTGTATGTAAAAATCTTGCCCAGGATAGATACTCAATAGATGTTACTTCTCACTGAGGATAAACAAAGGACCTTAAAAAAAAAAAGAAAAAGATATCATATCCTAGACTCATGATTATGTAATGGCTCATGCCCCAGAAAACTGGCTACAGCAGCTAGCTGGGTGCAGGACTCTTGCTGCATGCTGAAGCAAGCCCACCAGACACTACTGCTCTTCGCTAATGGTAGGAAATCTCAGGAAAAGGAGTCACCTGTCAGCTCCCAACCACACTGGCAAAGAACAACCCCACTATAGTGCCCAGAAATGCGCCAAATACTAGAGTCGGACTGTTGCAGTGTGTGGGCAGGTGCAGGTCTGGCGTAGAACTGCTGGGGTCCAGCTACGGGGTTTTAAATCCTAAATCCTTCCACACCTTGGTCCTCCACTTGCAAAATGGGGTTAAGATGGCACCCCCTCAAATGGCTGTTGTGAGGATGAAGTGAGTTACAGAGGTGTGTGTTTGGGAGAATACTAGGCACATAGTAAAGGCTTACTGAAGATTAGCTTTTAAAGGAATAAAGTACGTAATGGGGCACCTAGGTGGCTCAGTAGGTTAAACACCCGACTCTTGATTTTGGCTCAGGTCATGATGTCACGGTTTGTGAGTTGGAGCCGTGTACTGGGTTCTGTCCCGAAAGCACAGAGCCTGCTTGGGATATTCTCTCTCTCTCTCTCTCCCTCTCTCTCTAATACATACATAAAAATTAAGTATATCATAAAAATTTAGTCTCTGATTTCTGATGGGCAATTCATTTTTCAAAATTCTCATGTATTAGCCAATGGAAAAGGCAAACTACCTCTCTAGTCAATGAAATTTAAAACTGGTTTTGGCCACCAAGATAAATCACTGAACATGGATGAGCATGTAATGATGAGTGCCAGCTGCCAACAGTGAAGATTGGTTTTGGTCATTCTGAATATAGAAGGCTTCAGGAGCATTAGATAGTGATGCATCACTGCCACTGATGAGCAAGTACAACTTTTAATGACAAATATCTTATTGGTAGCTCTGAAAAAAACGAACTTGCTCAAATCATTACTGTCTGTGTATTCCCAAAGAGTACAACTACCTCACCTTTACGTGTGGTGAAGGTTAAGGAATATCCTTTCCTGCTTTTATATACTATTGACTGCTGAACCACCCTGCCCAGTCCTATTTTCTTCTCTTAAATACTTTTATGTACTATTGAAATAGTAATGCTGGGTAAGCTGATAAATCTTTTTTTTTAATGTTTTATTTATTTTTGATACAGAGAGAGACAGAGCATGAGAGGGGGAGGGGCAGAGAGAGAAAGAGACACAGAACCGGAAGCAGGCTCCAGGCTCTGAGCTGGCTGTCAGCACAGAGCCTGACGTGGGGCTCGAACCCATGGACGTGAGATCTGACCTGAGCCGAAGTCGGAGGCTTAACCCACTGAGCCACCCAGGCGCCCCTGATAAATCTTTTAAAATTGACATTGGCCTCTCTTCTATGGAACAGTCTGTCACCTTTAATAAAAAAAATCCTTGAACGATTTCTCTCCCACATAGCTAGCGAGAGAGAATAGTCTCACATTAGGAGATTACATAAGAATAGACAACAGTCTCTCTCAACATTAGAAATGTTATGTTGAGTTTTCTGGACTAGAGTGTAGTGGTCTCCACATGCAATTCTAATTGACGATAGAGATGCGAGATCACAAGGTCACGATCCTGTGCCCAAGGGACTGCTAGGGAACAGCGTCCCCAGTAGGTGCGCTCAACAGCCTTCTCTCCTTCTCAGCTTCTCACCAAAATCTACCCCTTTAGAATTCTGGGTGCCTGATGAATTAACACAGACCACACCCCTCTCTTTGGAGGAACAGAAGCACTGAACATGTGGTGAGCTACAAGTTGTCTTTGGGGAAAGTGTCCATAACTATAGGATTCTAATCATAACAGCCATCATTACGCTTTTCTGAGAACCCTCCAAAACTCCCCCTTTGAAGACTCCCTTTGTGCTGTGAGCCTGGACAGATGGGTAGGAGCTGACGGACACACGAGCCTCACCTTCTACCGCATAGGCAGTGCCTGTGGGATAAGTGCCTGGTACAGAGAAGAAGGGTATTTCCCATCCTTGTCTCATGTAAATGTGACTGATCCTGTCAGATCTGTAGAGTATACAATATACTTCATATATTAAGAAAAAAGTGATTTTCTGCGGTTGCCAAGATTTTAAAATGTAAATGTCCACTAAATGAAAATGCAAGGATCCACTTTTCCCAAACAGAAGGTGCTATAAATATGTGCCTCAAAATAAAGCAAAATAACAAGTCATATATATGTGTTGTTTTTCAACTAGTTAACTTAGTCACACATTCCTTTTAATGAGTCTTAGTGCCTGTTAACATCAATTTATCCATTATCTTTTGATCTCTATAAATTGCTACCACTATGGATGAACGTCTTTTCCCTATGGGTGTAAATGTTCCTTTTCCTCTATATGTCAACTTAAAAAAAAATTTCTGAGCACGTACAGGGTGCCCGGCCCTGGGTAACATAATACTAAATAGCATCAAGTTTCAGCTCAGGTGTGGCACTCAGGCTTGGAGAGGTTATAACATGTTTATAATATAATTTGAATGTTGCCCTTCTTGGCTGGTCATGTTCATTCAATTATTCAATAACTTATTGATATATATATATGCATAACATTCTGATTTTGCACATATAACATGCTAGGTACTTACATAAAACCTCTGGAAAGTATGCATTGTTAGGTTTCCACAAATTATAATTTAGAAACTACTACATAGCCATGCAAGATAAAATATGCCTATGTATTACTTTTTCAAATTTTCACTGAGAGAGTAACTAATGAAGAAACTCAGTCCTATTTGCAAAGGACACATTTTTACCACTTTGACCTAGAAAAAAAAAAAGTACTTACAGATTTAGTATTCCCTTCAATAACTTCTTCTTCCCGTGGTTCAAGTTTGAGATCCTTTAGTTAAAGAAAGAAATGGGGAAGGAAGGGACAAAAAATTAGTTAAAGAAAAACACTATATACTTGAATGGTAACCCTTTTATGGCTAATCTTTGCCAAAAGAAGCTCATTATCTGAAAGGATATGGAATCATTCTGATTTTAAAAATGAAGCATTTCCAATTAAGACTTTTACCCATTTAGCAATGGTAAAAAGCCATTTCAGCATGTTCAATTTGTTATTACTTTAAGTTTACTGATACATTAAAAGAGAACAAAATGGAGAGGAGATTCCTCAAAACAGGGAAATAATAGAACAGTAAAAAAAAAAATGAGAAGGCCGATTTCTTTTGCTATTAGTACTGATCACCACTCTTCTTGGGAGATCATGATACACATTAGCGCAACTGCTAATACACTCACATTATAGTGATGATTTTACTTTACTACAATATGAATTCAAAAGCAAATGAAAACACTACTGATATTTTCTAAAAATGAAGGGCTACTAAAAAGATCTTAGAATTTTCTACTGTGATCAATGGCTGATGCTAATGTCTCCAGTGAAACCAAGCATGTAATTTCTGAGGACTTTATTCTAAGACTATATATCCTAGCATTCGTGTTGAGGATTATGCACAATAATTCCTTCAAGTAGATAAGAAACCCCTTGAAATCTGTAGAAATCCAGACGGTCTGAAATAACATAAGCCTGTTAAAAACAGAGCTGTATTGCTTTAGCTCTGCTACTCTCTTGCAGCAAACCCTTCAATACATTATTTAACTTATCTAGGGTTCACTTTTTAATGTTTTTTTAATTTTATTTTTGAGAGACAGACAGGGCATGAGTGGGGGAGGGGCAGAGAGAGAGGGAGACACAGAATCTGAAGCAGGCCCCAGGCTCTGAGCTGTCAGCACAGAGCCCAACACGGGGCTCAACCTTATGAACCGTGAGATCATGCCTTTCGCCAAAGTTGGCGCTCAATGGACTGAGCCACCCAGGCACCCCATCTAGGGTTCACTTTTACTATTCCCTCTGCCTTAAATTCTCTATCCCTAGGGCTTCATCTAGCTGGCTCCTTTTCCTTTTTCATACCTCAAATATCGTTGCTTTAGAACAACCTTCCCGGATCACCCACTTAAGTATCCAAATGCTCATCTCCACCACATTGCCTTAGTTTGTCCTCAGAGCACTTTTCACTCTCTGAAATTACCTTGTTTCATTTATTTGTTTACTGATTTCTATCTGTCTTTATTGGACCAAGGACCTTACCTGTTTGGATCACTGATGCATTTCCACTGCCAGAATAATACGGGCATAAAGTAGATGCTTAACAAACATTAGTTGAATAAATGAATGGCTGAATAAACACCCCACTTAAATCAAAGCTTTTCTATGAGGGCCAAGTGATGCAATGCATATGGATGTGAACTGAATCTTAAAGAGAGAAACTGGAACAACAATGGGGTGCTTGAGCCTCTTTCCCTAACACCAACTCAGGTACACCTTTCACATCCACTTTCTTTGATCTAAGATAAGAACAGCTTAAAACAAGTTGTATGAATGCAACATGCTTAGTTGTACCCCCTTGAAGTGAGGATGTCCTGTGATCTGATGATACACTTAGGACTTCATGAAGACTGAACAGGTTCTGTTGCTGTTTTACTTAACATAAAGATGTTTTCTGCAGAGCGCGAGCAAAATAGAGAGTATAATCTCAATATATCCCCATAAATCCTCATAAAGGCTGAAATGGAAAGAAAGAATGCCTGAAGGAATTTGTAGGGATTTCAAGTATTATCTTCCCCCCTCACATGAATGGCACTGGCTTGGTTTCCGGTGCAGGAAGGATTTATCACGCTAAGTGGAGAGAAAAGAGAACATGTGGCCCACGGCAGGCACACTTCCTCTTAACAGGAAGATCAAACCTAGTGCCAAAAACTGCAGGAGATGAGAGAGTCAGCTGTGAAATGACATGCACCCAGCTACTGTTTGGCAATTGGGTAGTTTTGCCTCTAAAAGCCTAAATCACAGCACAGAATAAGTTGTAGAAGCAAATGGAACTTGCACTGCCTCTCCATTCATTAGGACGGCTCCTGCTGGGCCCCGCACAGCTGGGACCAATGCCCAAGACCAGCACATCGTACTTTCAGCAAATCTCTCAGACTCTGTCCTCAAAATGAAACCCTTTCATAGAAAGGGAGGAAGAAAAAGTCTAGGAAAGAAAGAGATGTGATAATACTTTGATTTAAAGTTGGAAAAAAGGCATGACCTAAGTTTAAGCTATTCCTTTAAAAAAGCTATATAAAGTTAAGACACCAAATAAAGACAGGTTTGACAGGCATCTCAAAGCTATTTGAAAAGGAGGTATTTGTGATCTTTAAATGAATCTAAATTTATGTAACAATAGACTCTTTATATTTTAACAAGGTCTGTTTTCCAAATAGAGGTGATGGGTTTCCAGGCCTTCCACGGCTGGACAACTAGTTTTCAGAGCCATCATTTTTCTTATGAATATTTTTAGTCTCAGCTCACATATCAATTAACAAAATAGGAAGGAGGAAAGCTGAATTGCTGCAAACTCTAAGTTAGGTTATTTGCCCAGGAAGTGGCCATGTAAATGTAACAAATGATGGCATGGTGCCAGAGGGACTGGCATTCTCCAGGGTTGCTTCCCCTGGACTTGATTACTTGTGTAGAACCTCGTTTTCAGAGATCCTACTCCACTTCAGGACTTGGAAGTTTCATCTTTGTGGACATGGTTCTTAAGATCTTAAACCATTGGCCTGACTTCTTACCTACTGACATCTAACTGAACATTTCTGCCTAAGTGTCCTATTGGATCTTGAAATTAACACATCTAATAAACTGGTTCACCTTCTCACCTCTCCTGACACATTATCTCTCACTTGTCTCCTTCCTTTCTGTTAATGGTACAATTGACTGAGACGCTCAGGCTCAAATCCTCAGATGCTTACTTGAGATTCCTTTACCCTTTACTCATGATAACCCATCCTGTTAATTTCACTTTAAGTCTTCTAGTCTTCCATTTTCTTTTCATTCATACAATACAGGCCCATCTCTTGCCATACCTAATCTCAGCAGGCTCAGATCTACACCCTGCTCTTTAATGTCATTGCTTGAGTGGGCTTTGGTAGCTCTGACTTTGAATTTTCCTGTTTAAATCCAGTTTGTATGCTTGCTGCCCAATTTTCTATCTAAAAGATCTCTTTAGTTATATCACGTACCTGTTGAAAAATAATAAAGGCCTCCTGTTGTCTCCGAGAGCTAGTCCAAATCCCTTTTTTCTGTTATTTAATGCCATCCATAATATGGGCCCCATCCATCCACATGATCTTATTTATCATTTCCCCGAATGAAAGGCTAACTAAGCTGGTCTATTTAAGCTTTACTCATGCATCACCCTTACACGAATATCCTCTCTAGCTGCTCTCTTTTTACTAAAATTTTACTGCTCCCTAGCAAATATTTGTTTGTTCATTAGTTTGTTAGCAGACCAGTATTCATGCCAATCTAAATGACAATACATTTTACTTTCAGGGAATTCTCTCTTCTCCTTCCAGTACAGTGCTCTGGGACTGTTAATCAAGATGTTCTCCCCGCTCATCCGTTAACAAGCTACTTTCTAGAGGCTGAGAAAGTAATTTCATCTTTTAGTACACCACACAACCATTTCTCTGAGTCACTCTGAAACATTCCCAAGACATCAGCCAGATCGTCCGTAGGAGCTACTACTTGTGTCGGTCAAGCACCCTGCTGCCTATGGCACTGATAAGAGTCAGGCAATACAGTACGTTTATTTAACTTGCAGCTCTGTATACTGTGCATATAACTAAGGGTAGAAATGGGCGGCCTAAGAATTAACGTGAGCATCTCTATTTGCTTAACGGGAAGCCCCAGCTAACTACCAAGCAGCCATTTGTAGCATCACAGGGCTCCTGGCTGTTATTATTCTATCTGTGGGGCAGCCATGGACATATTCGTACAATGAGGAAAACAGGTCAAAATGTACTGAAAAGTGAGAAGGAGAAGAAAGGAAAGGAAGCACCCACCTTCTTTTCCAGTCGATCAATTAATTTCTGGAGTCTATTGATCTGGGTCATCCACTGGTTGTCTTCTTCTAATGAGCCTTGAGGGGGAAGTCATGAGGACAATATATTAAAGAGAACAGGAGCGCTTTGGCATCTCAGAACTTTCCTTTTACCTGACGGAAGCACACAGGGTCACTGACTAGTCAGCACCTTTTTAAGAAATGTATTCACGTGAGTGCGAAGTTATTGACTTCCATAGATGCAGGCATCCCAGCGGGTTGATTCTCACAAGTCTGTGAGTTTATGTTGTTGCCTGTACTGACCTTTGATAGTCAAAGAACAGACCCTGCTGAGACATTTTTACCACCCCGTGAGATGGCTGGTTTGCTTTTGAAAAAAGGAAAGCTTCCATCAATAATTCTAACCTGACTTCCACAACAATGGCAGGAGCCAGGAAAATACCAGGCTTGATCACAGCAAGGGAGCTGCTGTCTCCTTTCCTAGGGACTAACCCAAGTAAACATGGACACTATGGTCATGGCATAGCAGTGAACAGTGCAGACTCTGGGACCTGAAGATCATGGTCAAATTACTTGGCTCCTTTGGCCTCAGCTTCCTTATTTTTAAAATGGTAATAATATCACCACTGGCCACATAGTCATTGTGAGGACTAAATTAGAATATATATGTTATGTACACACATATGCATATATGTAGTATACGGATGTCTATGTGAACAAACACATATCTATAGCCTAGTTCCAGGTCAAACATTACATAAGTTCTGCTTTTATTATTGCTGCAATTATGTTTTTTAAAATAAATAGCTTTTATTATTGTTTTGTCAAGCTCTATGCCCAATGTGGGGCTTGAACTCATGACCTGGACGTTATTCAAAGCCCTGAGCCCCTGCACAAATACCCTGGCATTTTTCTTTATCCTTATGGCAGCCTGTGCAAACTGATTTCGTAGGCATTTGTTGAAATAATATTATTGAATATTTCTTGCCAGGAGAATATAATTGAAATCAAACCATAAAACCTTGTTTTAGCTTTGAATGTTAGAAAGATAAGACCAAAATTACAAAGAGGTAGTACTTGACATTGGAGTGCACTTCTCTCTCTGCATTCTTGGGTAAAACTCTCAAAGCCTATCGCATAAATTATGATGCAAAACTAAGTAGGAGCAGTCACACATAAGTGGCTACAAAAAAATCAAAATAAGGATGCTTTATAATAGAAAACATTGTAACCATATAAACAAAATATACATTTATTTTTAATTTAGGAATTAGTTAACACATTTCCATTCTGAGTTGTTCCTAAAAGAATTTAAGGTGGCTGTCACATCAGAATTCCTTAGAAGGATATTTCAGGTTTTGCTGTGTTTTCTAAATGGTTAAAGCATAAATAAAAATCCATATTTTGACTCAGGAGCCTAGTACTGTCATTTCCTAGTCAATCCACAGTAGACTGTATCACATTCCCAGTTTTCCCACTTTCTTCCTGTTATAGAATCATGTGTTACAACCTTTGCAGGACCTCCTACCACAACAGATGGGGTGCCTCACCCTTCCCACCTTACTGGGCTTGGCATGTGCCTCATTTGGCCGAAGGAGAGCTCGCAGACAAGAGGCACACGGTGGTTGAACTGAGCCATGTGATTCTGGCCTGGCTATTTATGCTTCTAACACCCACCAGGAGAAGAACTTGCTCCAAGTAGTCGCTGATCCCAGGAAGCTATGGGAGAAGCTGAGCTGAAACCAACCTAGAGGCTGGGGAGCACACATCGCCCAAACCACAATCGACTACAGACCGTGAGTGAAAAAGACAAATGTTTGCAATTGTAAACACTGAGATTTTGAGGTTGTTTCCAGGTAAAAATGGTCTAATGAATCCTATGACCTTGAACAAATTGCTGCACTTCTGGGGAGATAAAGATACTGACATCTATCTCATAAGGTATTAGAATATAAGACAGTGTGCAAGAAAGCACTTTGAAGCTTTCAAGTACAGTATGTGTAAAGATTGACTACAGTTAGTAGTTTGATTTTCTGAAATATTAGATATTTAAAGACTCATTGTATTAAAATGGTATGTTTAAGTGATGTTTATATATATATAGACCTACACATATATACATACACAGCTTCTAGAAACTACTGTGATATTTTGTAACATGAATTTGTATATTTCAAATGAATTTCAAAGTAATTATGATAAATGACCTGATTAAAATATAATGACTTAAAAATTATCAATAAGATTTTAGTCCAGGGGCACCAAGGTGGCTCAGTTGGTTGAATGTTCCACTTTGGCTCAGAGCATGATCTCGAGTTTATGAGTTCGAGCCCTACATCGGGCTCGCTGCTGTCAGTGCAGAGCCTGCTTTAGATCCTCTGTCCCTCTCTCTCTGTCCCTGGACCAATTGCATGCGCTCTTTCTTGGAAATAAATATAAATTGAATACTGAAAACGAACCAAGGGTTGAAGGGGGAGCGGGAGGGGGAAGAGAGGTGGTGGTAATGGAGGAGGACACTTGTGGGGAAGAGCACTGGGTATTATATGGAAACTAATTTGACAATAAACTATTAAAAAGATAAGGTTTCAGCCCAATAAATGTTATATCATACACTTCAAAAATGCCAGCTCTGACTGTAATCCATCATGAAAGGAAACAAGGATCCTTCCCCTGAAACAGATTTGTGCACCTTTAGGCAGGCTTTAGGGGATCCAGGACAAATTAGGTTAAAGGGCGCTTCCTCCCTTGAAGCTGATGGGAATTTCTACAGGTCTGGAGGTCCCATCATCCCTGTGCGCCCGGTGAGGCGCAGGTGTGGAATTCTCCTGGAAACAATAGGGGGACCTTTACCTCATACTCAGTACATTGGGCTCTTTGCCACTGTAGTTTCAGACAGACTGATCTGGTATACGGAAAGCGTTTCATTGCTATTGCTGTTTTACTTGCTAAAAAAAAAAAAAGAATCAATGTGAAAATAAAAACTGAGTCCGTTTTGGAAGAAGAAAAATGGCAAAGCTTCATTACCTGAACCGCAGGCACTAAACTGGGGGCTTTTGGGGGAGAAGCTGTTGTGTCTCTGGACTCGGCGACTTGACCGCTTTCCAGGCCACTGGATCAACAGGACTTCCGGCTTGGTCGGCCCTTGCCTTGAACGACAGAGACAACATTTAACCTCATCGTCGGGCTCTGGCCCCCGGAAACAGATCTCCAACCATCAGTCACAAAGATTTTCTGGTGCGGCGAAATGAAAAGCTAGAAGAACTGCTGCTTGCCAACATGCTCCAGAGACCCTGATGATTTGGTTTTATAAATGTGAACCCACAGGAGAGACTTGGAGCTGCCTTTATTCTTTAACAGTCGGAGCAAAAATTGTATCTTAATTTATGATTTAAGAAAAACCTTTTCTTCTTGGCCAAATCATCAAGGGAAAAGCTGTTTTTGTGTGTGGTGATGTATTTTGTTTGAGAACACCCAGGGAGTGTTTTTCTTCTTTCAGTCAGTTTTAAATTTTTTAGATCAAGGCTATGTATCCATATATTTCTAAAAATCAAATAATTCTATAAAACTTATTTTTAACAAATATCTATGTATAATGTTTAAATTGCTATTTCTTCATTCTTTAAGTTTTTAAATATATCTATCAACTTCCCTAAAGGAAAAGCTCAGGACAATGATATACACAAGGAAATACTATAAGGAACTTAAAGGAAGATTGCTTGAAAGGATGGATTCAATTCGGGAGGCAAGCCTTTGGTCTTTCCCTATTCTTCTCTCCTGGTTGGAATACAAACCTGATAGCTGGAATTCCAGCAACCACATTGGACCACGAGGCAAACCTGAGGATGTACTTAACATATGAAAAAGGCAGGAGGTCTATGATAAATCTGTAGAGCTGTCACACTTGCTAAGGCTGCCAGTGCCAAGGTTTTTCATAAAAGATAATAAGTCCTTACGTGTTTAAGCCTCTTTTTTTTCTGTTACACAGCCAAATCGAATACTAATTTATTCATCCAAAAATCTTCCTTTGTTATCAGTAAGGGAAAATTTCTTTAACCTCTCTCTGGTGCTGATCCCAACCTCCCAACCCCCTTTTAAATATGGACTTCATTTTATCTTTGTTTTGGTGGGAAAGAATGTCTAATTGCTTCAGCGGAAAGTGTGCACCATGAGAGGCAATATTTTTGAGATACAGAATATTAAAAAGATACTTTTTTTTCTCTTACTTTATTGGTGGTTTATGCAGAAAATAACTTTTTTCTTTTCCTTTTTAAAATTCCAATGTAATGTACAGTGCTATACTAGTATATGGTGGGTTAACAATTCTGTACACTGCTCAACATTCATCATCATAGGTGTACTCGAAATCCCCTTCACTTATTTCACCCATCCCCCCACCTAATTCCTTCTTCTCTGGTAACCATCAGTGCGCTCTGTATAGTTAAGAGCTGTAATTGGTTTGTCTCTTTATTTTTCTTTGTTTTGTTTCTTAAATTGCACATATGAGTGAAATCATATGATATTATTTCACTTAGCTTTATACTCTCCAGGTCCATCTATGTTGTTGCAAATGGCCAGATTTCAGTCTTCTTTACGGCAGAGTAATATTCTACCCAACACATTCTTTATCCCATTCATCTATCGAAGGACACTTGATAGATGTCCTTATTTTGCCTATTGCAAGTAATACTGCAATAATCTTGTGCAGCTGTGTATACATCCTCTTGAGTTAGTGTTTTTATATTTCTTGGGTAAATGCCCAGGAGTGGAACTACTGCATCATACGGAAAATCTATTTTTAATTTTTTGAGAAACTTCTGTATTATTTTCCACAGTGGTTGCACCAATTTGTGTTTTTTTTTCATTTTAAATTTTTTTAATGTTTTTTATTTATTTTTGAGAGACAGAGGGAGACAGTGTGAGCAGGGGAGGGTCAGAGAGAGAGGAAGATACAGAATCCGAAGCAGGCTCCAGGCTCTGAGCTAGCTGTCAGCACAGAGCCTGACGTGGGGCTCGAACCCACGAACAGTGAGATCATGACCTGAGCCGAAGCCGGAAGCTGGACGCTTAACCAACTGAGCCACCCAGGCGCCCCCAATTTGTGTTTCTATGAACAGGGCACATGGGTTCCTTTTTTGCCACATTCTTGCCAACATTCATTTTTTGTGTTTTTTTACATTAAAAATTATTTTTAATTTACTATTTATATTTAATTTTACAAAGAGAGAGAGCAGGGGAGAGAAGCGGGGAGGAGGGGTGCGTGGAGAGACACAGAGAGAGAATCTTAAGCAGGCTCCACACTCAGCATGGACCCTAACATTGGCTCAATCCCATTACCCTGGGATCACATCATGAGCTGAAATCAAGAGTTGGATACTCAACTGATGGAGTCACCCAGGCACTCCTCTTGTGTTTTTTGTTTTAGCCATTATGACAGGAAGGAGGTGATATCTCGCTATAGTTTTGATTTGCATTTTCCTGATGGCTCGTGAGTTGAGCATCTTTTCACATGTGTCTTGGCCATCTATGTCTTCTTTGGAGGAATATCTCTTCATGTCTTCTGTCCATTTTTTATTTTTTTAAATATTTATTTATTTTTGAGAGAGAGAGAGAGACAGACAGAGCATGAGCAGGGGAGGGTCAGAGAGAGAGGGAGACACAGAATCCAAAGCAGGCTGCAGGCTCTGAGCTAGCTGTCAGCACAAAGCCTGATGCGGGGCTTGAAGCTGTGAACTGTGAGATCATGACCCGAGCCCAAGTTGGATGCTGAACCAACTGAGCCTCCCAGGTGTCCTAATCTTCTGTCCATTTTTAATTGGATTATTTAGTCTTTTGTTGAGTTGTATATATTCTTTATATTCTTAATATATTTTAGATATTAACCCTTTATCAAATATATATCTTGCAAATATCTTCTGCCATTTGATAGGCGGTCTTTTGTTTTGTTGATTCCCTTTGCTGTGTAGAAGCTTCTTATTTGGATATAGTCCAATAGTTTATTTTTGCTTTTGTTTCTACTGCCTTAAAAGACATATCTAGAAAAATCTTGCTATAGCCAATGTCAGAGAAATTACTGCCTGTGCTCTCTTCTAGGATTTTTATGGTTTTAGGTCTCATATTTAGGTACTTAATCCATTTTCAGTTTATTTTTATGTAAGGTGTAAGAAAGTGGCTCAGTTTTCCCAGTACCATTTGTTGAAGACATTTTTCCCCAAAGCATATTCTTGTCTCCTTTGTCATTGATTGAGTATACAATCATGGGTTTATTCTGGGCTTTCTATTCTGCTCCACTGCTCTATGTGTCTATTTCTGTGCCAACACCATACTGTTTTGATTACTACAGCTTTGAATTGTATCTTGAAATCTGGAGTGCTGATACCTCCAGTTTTGTTCTTCTTCAAGATTATTTTTGCTGTTCAGAGTCTTTTGTGGTTCCATATAAATTTTAGGATTGTTTGTTGTAGTTCTGTGAAAGACGCTGTTGGCATTTGATAAGAAGTGCATTAAATCTGTAGATTGCTTTGGGTTGTATGAGCATTTAAAAAATATTTCTCCCAATTCACGAGCATGGAATGTCTTTCCATTTCTTTGCGTCATCTTTAATTCTTTCATCAATGTTTTATGAGTGCAGTTCTTTCCCTTCCTTTGTTAAGTTTATTCCTTGGGTTTTTTATTATTTCTGGTGCAAATTTAAATGGGATTATTTTCTAAATTTCTTTCTGCTACTTCCTTATTAGTATATAGAAATTCGATGAATTTCTGTATGTTGATTTTGTCTCCTGTTATTTTATTGAATTCATTTATCAGTTCTAGTAGTTTTTTGGGTGGAGTCTTTAGGGTTTTATATATGTAATATATCATGTGCAAAGAGTGAAAGTTTTACTTCTTCCTTACCAATTTGGCTGCCTTTTATTTTCTCCTTCTTCTTCCTCTTCCTCCTCCTCCTCCTCCTCTTCTTCTTCTTCTTCTTCTTTTTTTTTTTTTTTTGTCTGATTGTCTGAATCCTGTGGCTAGGATTTGCAGTAGTATATTGAATGAAAAAGGTGACAGTGGACATCCTTGTCTTGTTCCTGACCTCAAGGGAAAAGCTCTCAGGTTTTCACCAGTGAGTATGATGTTGGCTGTGGGTTTTTACACGTGGTCTGTACTATGTTGAGGTAAGTTCTTTCTAAACTTACTTTATTGAGGGTCTTTATCATGAACAGATATGGCACTTTGTGCCTGAACTGTGCTCACATTAATCCGCAAGGCACTCTCCCTGTGTTGTCTACTGAGTGGCTTTTGTTGGTGGGCAGGGCCTGCAGTCAGACTAGATGTCTGACCCCAGCCCACCTCTGAGGCCAGAGTGGAGCTGGTATGTGTGGTGACCTTTCCCCCTCCCCACGGCAGAAGTAGCTTTGGATCTGCACTGGCCACTGTGCTGGCTGCTTACACAGTGCCACACTTGTAGCACTGCTTCAGACTCCTTCTAAGTTGGGTTGAAGCAGACCGGTCTGCAGAAGAACATGGGTGCTGGGCATGCTCTTGACAAGCTAGGTGAAGAGTGCTTATGCTGATTCCTAAAGATGTCCATATATCTACTCTGTTTGGGAGGGAAATGAGGCTTGCCAACTCCTTTTTTCCTGGAGAAGTCTCGCAAAGAGCCCTTCTCCTCCAGCACACATTTTGAGATTAGTAAATAAATCTCCTTCCCATGTACTCCCTGCAGTTTTCAAACTGCTTCTTCTTTGCCATATCTCAGCAGGGATGTTTGTTTTGCTGTTGCTTTGAGGGCCATCCAGATCTTTAAAATTCTAGGTGGTAAGCCCCGCTAATTCAAAGAACTCACAAAGTTGAGCCACTCTGGTTTTCAAATATAAATGTTACAGGGGTCCATCTTCCCTGTGTGTGTCCCTTGTGTCTGCTTGGTGCAGGGTCTTCTCTTCTCCTTCTCCATGCTGTGGCGTCCCTCCCCACTACAAACAGTCTAGTGGGTCTATTTGGTTCAGGACTGTATCTCCACCCTTCCTACCACTTTCAATGTGGCCTCTTCTTTACATTTAGCTGGGGAAAGTCTGTTCTGCCAGTCTTCTGATCATTTTCTTATTTACCCACTTATACTTTTGGGGGTGTTATTTAGGTGTGTCCATGGGACTATGTGAACCTAGGATCCTTCTACTCTGAGATCTTTCCCAGAAGACGGAGTAAAGAATTCTAGGTTGCAGATCATTTTCTTTTCAAATTTTGAAAAGGCTGTGTCATTGCATTCTAGCTTTCAGTGCCATTATTTAAAAAATCTAGTGTTTTATTCATCCTCTGTATTTGACCTCGTTTTTGGTATGGAAGATTTTAGACACTTCTCTTTGTCTATGGTATTCTGAAATGGCATAATGGCATGCCTTGGTGTCAGATTTTACAATTCATTGTAATGGGCTCCTAGTCTGTTCTATCAACCTGGAAACATATGTCCTTGTTCTGAGAATTATTTCTTAGAGAATTTCTTTTTCTCTTTCTGGAATTACTACTTTTCAAATATTAGATCTCTTGGACTACCCTATGGCTTTTTTTTTTCCCCACCTCTGTGAAAATGTCATCACACTGTTATCTCCAAATCTTGCTCACAGGTTCTTATATCTGCAATCATAATTTCCAAGAGCTCTTTGTGTGCTTTGAATACTATTATTTTTTAAGTGGCATCCTTTCCTTTATTCATAAATGCAATATTTTCACTGCTTTCTGAGAGTGTTGATGATTTGGGGGGGAGGGTAGTTTTCTTCTGCTCTCTGGATTGTATCTGTTTCAGCCAAGTTTCTTTTTGTGTTTGATTTGTTCTCTTGTTTGTCCCTGCCTATTTCAGAGGAAAGAAACAGATCATTTAAGAGGGAGAGAGGGAGGGAGGGAGGTGGCCATTGCCAACTCACAGCATCCACTGTAGAATGGCCTGGCTTGGCCTATTCATCATGGGCACCATCTCTTGTTACCTTTAAGTCTTTCTCTTGGACTGAGAAAAGCCAGAGAAGCCTCCTCCAACTACAGTGTATAAGCCCGCTGTCAGTGCTCTGAGTGGGTTTCAAAACTCACCATTCAGTAAGGGGACTTGCACTTAATGCCTCATGTTTTAGTAGCACGTCCTGCCCCCCTGCTGCGCTAGGTGTACATCCGCTCACCGTCTCCAGAAAGAACATGTCTAGGCTTCCTGGGTGGGGTCTCAGCAATATGTCAGCCCTGCCTTCATCCCACTGCACACGGGGAAGCCAGTCCCTGAGCCTGTCTGAGGCTCTGGGACGCCAATTACACTGCAGCTTGGCTTCTACATTGTCTATGTTTCATCTTTCTCAGAGCTTCCACATCAGTCATTTTCTACAAGATGCATTTTCTTTTCATATTCCAAGCTTCTATCCCTTTGGTTCAGCTATCTTTATCTTTGTAGGTTTATGACTTCCTTGTGTCCAGGCACTGTTAACCCTTTTTTAAAAAGTTTAGGGAGAAAGGAAAAGAAATCATGTTTACTCTCCCATCTTTAACTAGACCATCCTGTGGAAAGTCAACTTTCTATCAATTTCAGTGGTCACAAGAATAGGTGAAGAGATGAGTTCTTCCCTATGTTCACGCTGAGGGAATACAAACTGTCTGAGCTTTTATAATTCCCTATAAGCAAAATTAAAGGCTTCCCTGACTTCTATAATAGCCAACCATCAAAAGAAGAAAAATAACTTTCAAACCTAGAAGGAAATCAGTCATTTCTCTGGATAAAGAAGAACTTAGGAAAATAGAGTAAGTTTTCAGATTCCATTATAAAAATTAAATTCACATATAATTAAACTCTGTTCCCAGAAATCTGGTTTGTGAGGAATGGAGGTTTATATAAGAGGACAGAAGCCTCTAGAGGAAAACCTCAGTATAACATAATGATTATTCTTGTCACTGGCTATTAGGTACTTTTGGAAGACATGGAATTAAAGTGGCTCCCATTCACCAGGATGCCAAGGCAGATACAAAGAGTGTCGTAGAACACCATCTGAAAATCTCACCTCTGTGGCATTCCAGCTGTATGCATCCCTTCTCTCTGAAATTGCCATTTTCACATGAATAGACACAGAGATTCTGCCCAACATTGCATGTCTAACTCATTACTTCAGGATGACTGATGCAGTGTGATTCCTCCCTGGGGTGATAACTAGACTAGAGGCCTTCTCAAAATTTGCTATATTCCAAAGAGGTTTTGTATCCCTAGGTTTCACAAATATTAAGCCTCAAAGTAATACTGATATTTAAGGGGAAGCAAATTATTATAACTCTGGGCTTTTTAATGCTCTCTGCAGGATACAACTGTTGACTATGCAGGGCATCATGGAGCCTTCCTTTATGTTACCAAAAACTGATGAGTTTTGAGGTACATTGATTTGACCTCTCCTCTCTGACCTAGCTCTAACTCTTTCCAAATCTTTACTATATAGTATTATGAGACTATAATATTCCTTAAAACTTGGGGCACCTGGGTGGCTCAGTCACCTAAGCATATGACTTCAGTTCAGGTCATAATCTCGAGATTTGTGAGTTCTAGCCCTGTGTCAGGCTCTGTGCTGATAGGTCAGAGCCTGGAGGCTGCTTCAGATTCTGTCTTCCTCTCTCTCTGCCCCTCCCCCACCTGTGCTCTGTGTCTGTCTCAAAAATAAATAAAAACATTAAAAAATTTTAAAACTTGTTTCCATTATATTTCTCTTCATTTACAACCACCAAGACAATCTCTGATCATATGAAATTTAAATGCGGCTGTCTAGCTCTAAGACCTTCCTTAGCCTTACGTGCCTGGTAGGTTACTTTCACTGACCCAGGTCCTCATTCCCTGCTTTTTTACATAGTTCCCTTTACTTGGGATCCCCTTTCATTCATTCGGCTTCATATATTTAGCATGTAGTCGTGCCAGGTAGAGGGAAACATGGCAGAGCCCTGTTATTTAGAAACTCCAAGTCTAACAGGAGAGATCAGTAAAGGACTGGGTTTGTAGGTACAGCTAAGTAGAGGGTACTAGAGGGTACTGAGGAAGTAAGTAGTGGTGGAGCAGGAGGCATAATGTCCTATTTGGAGAGCAGTGAAGGGTTCCAAGAGCAAGTGCTGTCCAAGCAGTGACCAGGCAAATGGGGAAGCGCCAGCCAGAAGAAGACGGTACTATGGGGTGGGTGTGAAGACCTCCAGGGAGAATGTTCTCTGCCATTAAATCTGCCCTAAAGATCCCCTTCAAGTCTTGTAATCTCCGAGGCTTATATACTGGTCTCTTGTTTAATATCATAGGAAAAGGAGAGCCATCTTTCTTGTCCTGTTTTTTCCCCATCGATGGGGGCCCCTGGGGTTCTCCTTGCTTTGGTTTCTAGTGGCCAGGATTGGAAGATGAAGGTAGGGAGAGGGACATAGGACTTTTAAGCATGAGCATAATTCACACTCTTCCATCAGGGTCACCAGAGATTTCAAGTTGGATTTATGGGCACAAACTCATCGTGGATGGAAACTAGTTTTTCATTTGCTTTTTACTTTATTTTTGTTCACTGAAAACCACTCTAGGAGGAGTATTATGGATTTGGGGTGGGAGGTGAGCACCTCTGGGTACCTTAATCAAATACCCACACAATAGCCCTCCCCAGATTTACATCAGACCTGTAACAGTTCTTATTCTTCCAAGCTGTGTTTGACCTAGAAACCTATAAATAAAATATCAATTAGTCCTCTAATGTCTTCTATGTTCTTTAAGTTCTACATCATCACATTCTTTCTCACAGCTGCAGCTGTTGGTAGCTTTCACAGGGGGTCAAGGCTAGCCTCCGGTCTGACACCGAAAGCAGCTGTTCATTATGTATTCACTATATAGTGGTGAATGTAGAACTCAAGCTTGCAGGAGATGACTATAGACAAAACCCAAACTGCAGGGGAAGAAGGGAAGTGGAGCACTTTTGCAGGCCTCTTCTCAGGGGCTAATAATGGATTCTAAAAAGGGAGAATCTATTATGTGTCAAGAAAATCTAAACACAACAAAGAAACCAATGTCATTTTCCTGTTTGGAACATGAAATCAGTATCATTGTGTTGCACGGTACTCTGTTATCCTCTGCTCAAACCTGAGGGGCCGGCTTGCTGCTTCTCTACAGCTATAGGTTATACCTGCCGTTTGAGACGGACTCACTCAATGCAGGAGAAATGAGTTTATAATGTGAAAATGCTCCACAGATCCACTGAAGAGTGGACACCCATGTTCATCAGCTGCACAAGCTCATTAGATAGGAGATTAGAGGCTTTTTTGTTAGAATTTGGTGGTGCTCACTCATTTTGACATTGTAAACACATGGTTGAAAATTTGACTGTTTCTCTCAGATGTCCTAATAATTATGTATCCATTAATTTGTTTAGAAAAATTGGCCCTACTGAGTAGTCTATTATCATCAGGCTATTCAAAAAAGCTACTGTGTAGTTCTCCCTCCCTAACTTAAAATGCAAAAAGTTAGATGGTCACATGTATACGTTTGAAGTAACACATGCAACACTGTGTTGCATAAGCATGAGTTTTGCCAAGCCTTCTCCAGTCTGCAAGGTATAAACAACGGTAGCTCAAGAAAGTACCAACTGTTGGTTGGAATAATTTTGATGTCTGCCTTACACATTTCTAATTCAGGTTTCTCTTTAGCGTTAGCACCTTTATTTATATAGCTTTTATAATCTCATTACTTATCTTCTCTGTCATATTACTTGGTGGTCTTGAATTCTGAAAACTTTTCCTACCATCTCTTTTCTCTATTTCCTTAACTACAAAGGCTGATTCTATTCCCAAGTCCCCAGGTACATCCAAGTTCATTTGGCCTCTTAGTCTATTTTCTATCACTTCCACGTTTTCACATAATACTCATTTGCAAGATGAGCCCAAATATGGTCAGGGAATTCCATGAAATTGTCTTTCCTCTCTCTCCATATTTAACCTTTTACTCTTCCTAAATCCTTGGCAAGCTACTTCCCCTTCTGTATGGTATGTACCACTTTGCATCTTGCATCATGGTTTCACTCTTCATGTCTTATTTACATGTTAGATGTTAGCCTCCTAAAGAGTCAGGACTTTGTAAAATGTATCTTTACCTTATTACAGTATCTTTTACAGGTTTCTCCATCTATTAAATTCTCAATTTAAATTTGTTGAATAAATGACGGATAAGGCAAGCACCCAATGGAGGGTCCTGTCATTCTACTTAAATTTACTAATTCTCATTTTTAGTTTTCACTAGTTTAAGCATGAACGCCCCTCAACTGGTATTTCACAGTAAGTAACAAGACAGTATATGAAAATATTCAACTTGCCTTTCTTGACGGGTTTGCTCCTCCGTAGTTTCCATGGCACATTCCAGAGAATTCTGGAGAGACTGCAGCTGATTCAAGGTCTCCTTCAATAAAAATCGAGTTACAAACTGTTCCAAGTTGGAGGCCTCTTGGTAGTCCTAAAGATGACCAAGCAAAGACCGTTACACATATGAGAGGGAAAAATACCCCGGAATGGTTTTCCCCCATGTAGCCAGCAGCCTCAGATTAGTCCTGAGGAAGAGAGACACACTGGCCCTGGAGGCTGGGATGCAGCTCTAGTCGCCCACCAGGAGGTGAATATAAGTAAGAGCTGCAGAGACAACAGGAAAGTCTAGCTCATCTGCCATTGCACTTGCATCAATATAAGGAAAAAGGACAAAACAGACAGAATTATGGAACAGACCTATGTAGGAAAGGAAAAGAATATTCTCTGGGGGGAAAAAAAGGTTGGGATGTGATTAACTCAGTTTGTTCTGTGCTTCATTTAAGTAATGGCCATGCCATCGTGTATTTTCTCCATTATCAACTAAATGAAGTCACGTTTCAGCAATTGGCTTAGTTCCCTCTTGATGTATTTATTATGCCTGATCTGTATTATACTGAAGCCAAAGGAAATTATGTGTAGTTATCCCCAAATTCAGAAAATGTTAGGCATGGAATATTTAAACAGTTTGCTAAATCTGCTTACGTGCCTCCCTCAGGAACATACCTGAAGCGCATTTGTATCTAAACGTCACAGAAGCACCGTTCCTTCAAACAGCCCCCAATCTACCCAGAGATCATTGCACGCGGAATAGCTACACTTGCCAAGTTCAGCTTTGGGAGACAGGTGGGCTTGCATGGTGCTACCTGCTGTTCTTGTCTTCTACAAGCTCAGGGAGAACCAAGAAAGGAAAGAAAATCAGATTGGCATGGAATAAAAATGCCAGAGCCACTCTGTCGTATCATGAGACCTGCCAACTAAACCTGATTTTCTAGAGCACTGGGTGGGAATAAGTGCAAGTTCAGCTAAGAAACAGATTTATCTAGCTCTGTCCATAAACAATTTTTTCACGGTTGAAAACATAAAACTGAAAAAAGTGACCATGACAAGATAATGCCAGAAGTCATGATGTGCTGGGATGTCTCGTGTCACATTTGGAAACTCAGAAAAACCAAAATGTAGTTATTTAATCTCTCTGGGTCTCAGTTTTCACATTTGAAAATCAGACTATAACTCAGGGATACATTCCAACTCAAAACAGTCCGTGTTTCCATCAATTGTAAATTACGAAATATTCGATTGTGGCTTCCTGATGGGTATTATTTTGGAAATTTTTTTTCTGATAGCAGAACTACCTAATACCATAGATATCTTCATTTTGTTCCTTTTTGAAATCATAAAATGCTTCAATTATCAGTTTCTTTTTAAGTGCATTCTTGTAGGTAAACACAGGAAATTGTCTTATCTACCATATCCACTGATCTGATTTGAAACTTAAAAATTTTCATGCCTTTAAACTCCACTTAAGAAATTAACCATAAACCACATTACATGCTTATAATAACCTAAGAGTTTCTGTGAGTTAATTCAAGGTAAAAACACACCACATATTTAGTTTATCAAACAGCTTGTTAGTGAGTAGCAATAAAAACTTCAAAAAATTGAGGTGCTTGGGTGGCTCAGTCAGTTAAGTGTCTGACTTTGGCTCAAGTCATGATCTCAGGGTTTGTGGGCTCAAGCCCCGCATTGGGCTCTCTGCTGACAAGTCAGAGCCTGGATCCTGCTTCAGAATCTGTGTCTCCCTCTCTTTCTGCCTCTCCCCCACTCATGCTCTGTTTCTCTTTGTCTCAATAAAAAATAAACAAAAAAATTTTTTTTAACTCCACAAAAATTATTTCTCAATGTGTTTTTTTTTTAACGGAGAAAAACCTTCTTTTGAGATAAAAATGTGATAGGAAAAAAAGCATGTGCTTGATTCTTTCCCCATGGTCATTTCCATTTTGTGAAAGCATTTAAAAAAAATAAAATTTATTAAAACATGTTTATAAGTAAAACAAAATTTATTAAAATGCCAAGACAATGTAATGGTGTAGTCAGAGATTATGCCGATTATATTTGCATCTCTGTATACACCACGACTAATCCAGAGCAAGCTATAAAGTCTTATACCTATTTGTAGACAGCCTGGAAGGTGAAAAAAGCATACACTTACTAAGCAATGCATTATCATGTTAGTCTTGCTTTTTCCTCATTTAAATGTTAAGTATTTGTCATGTCAGAATAATAGAACTAATCGCATATCATTGCAATCATATTTTAGCTTCATAGACTCAAAAGTCACACCTTATACTCTGTGTGCCTCATGGTACCCACACCAGATATTCACCAATATTTGATGTAGAGAAGCTCCTAAGTCTAAAAATTTATTGCATTAGCTACTGTGGTCTTCCTATGTTACGATTTTGGTGATGCTGGAGTTCAATACTTAAGAACAGTCAAAATCCAACAACTGGCTATTCCACGGCAGCAAATTAAGAAGTGATATTTTATACTGAGACATCCATCCCTCTCTGATGAGAGTTTGCTATCCTACTAGTGACTCTTCAGATAACATTAAGAGACGGCACAACCAGCTAGTACACTGTGAATAGCTGATGCCTTGACATTGAAATGGGTGGCAGGTGGGTTTAAGGCTTTAGGGGATTCACGTCTTTGAGTCAATACAAAGATTGGCCGCTATGTGCTACCACCCCTGGATCATAAGGAGAAAAAAGAGCTTGTTTTCTAATATTCTTATTTATTCTTCCAGACTCTACTCATGGCGCCATCTTGGTAGAGCCTTTCCTTTCCTTGAACTACCACTTTGCTTCATGGGATTCGGCACACGTCCTTTCCCGTCTATGTTCCCAGCCAGAGGAATTGACTAACGTACAATTTATCATTGTATATTAAAATCTGCTATTTACTTACCTCCCATATCCTAGGCTAGTGCTTTGAAGGCAGGAAATAAGGGATGCCTGGGTGGCTCAATCGGTTGAGCTTTTGACTTTTGATTTTGGCTTGGGTCATGACCTTATGGTTCATGGAACTGAGCCCCAGGTCGGCCTCTGCAGGGACAGCATGGATCCTGCTTGGATTCTCTCTCCCTCTCTCTGTCCCTCCCCCACTTGTGCTCGTGCTCTCTCAAAATAAATAAATAAATAAATATATATATATATATAGAAAAATCCATAAAGGCAAGAAATATATCTTATAATCATCTCTGCCTCCATAATACCAAAGCAAAGCCCTGCTCATAGCAAGGTGTTTATGTTTAAAGGGTATGTGAGCAACCGGACGCTACCTGCAGATTCAGGCACTAGAAGGCATATCTGGGTGTCAGAAACTATTCTCCCTCCCTCCCCGGACCCCCACCCCCCCGGCACTGGCTGCCTCCCCTGCTTCTCGCCCTTGCCAGTGGCAGACACTGCTGTCCAGCCTGCCTGATCGTGTGGGCTCTGCAATACATGGAAATAAAGCTTTGTTCTCAACAGACTGTCCTCATTTCATTTTCTGGACCATTTGTTAGTCTTCTTTCCTTCCCTTCATCTGAATCCCAAGGTTTAGGACTGCAGAGCCGGGTGGCATGGATTCAATCTCCCTTTCCTTCTCTGGGATGTGCAGCAGATGTTCCCTTGGAAGGCGGTGGCAAAAGCAGATGGAAAATTAAATAGATAACAAGCTGGAAAATGTCAAAGCCCGGCCCTCTTTATTCTCAACAGACGTGTTGGTTGTGCAGATAGAAAAAGGGGTCTTTGCGTGCTGAACTCCCTGGAGACTAATATGTTGGCTTAAGACACATACTCCTTTGGGCAAAACCCAGGATTCAAGAGGCTGGCAGAAAGAACATCCACTCGTCTCCCAAAGCAGCAAAACACATACAGATGGCACCTGATATCCAGATTCTGCCGCTTTTTTCAAAACCAGTTTAGTCCTTTATGTCTCTTAGAAAGGTTACAGGCAAATGAAGGTTAATAATATGTTTCTCAGATCCCAATACTGTTTATTCGTGTCATTGAGAATTGTCATTGAAATTAAGGAAACTGTTAATACATTAGCATTAATATTTCTGTTTGTGCCTTTGGAAAACCACTCTGTAAACATCTCAATCTGCCTATTTTATTTTTTTTTTTTGTATGGAGCTGTATGTATCCTGTTCAAGATAAAACTCCAGCATTGGAAGCACAGCCCTTTAAAATCAGGTTTCTTAGGGCACTGCCTGTGCATTTTAATTGTCAGATCATTTCTCAGAAAGCAAGCTCTTGCCCATCCGGGTGATGGAAGAGTAGAGACCCCGGCTATTCACCCACCATGAATCATCTGAGTTAATTAGGAAAATCAGAGTATCAATCTTCCCTGTTTGTATTTGCCCTACTTGAAAATTAATCAGGTCTGTGACATGCAGCCTCAATGTCTTCTTGCTTATAAGATCAGATACTATCGGATTTAGCAGGAGGTCAGGCTTCTGACCGCCTTTTGATCTAAGCCCCTGCAGCCATCATGTTCTGGTGTGAGGCGGCTGTGCCGGCTTCTGTAACAGGAAAAAACGTCACTTTTACAAAGATAAGGTTATCTTTTTTTCTTTTTCTTCTGTTCTCCAAACTGTTACTATTTAAAAAATAGTAACTGGGGGCGCCTGTGTGGCTCAGTTGGTTGGGCGTCTGACTTCAGCCTAGGTCGTGATCTCATCATTCTCGAGTTCAAGCCCCGTGTCGGGCTCTATGTGTGGAGCTAGAGTGTATTATGCCAAGTAAAATAAATCAATCAGAGAAAGACAATTACCATGTGATTTTACTCATATCTGGAATTTAAGAAACAAAACAGATGAAGCTAAGAGAAGCGGATAAAACACAGAGGCAAGCAAGCCGTAAGAGACTGTTAACAACAGGGGACAAACAGAGAGGAGTGAGTGGATGGGGGAAATGGGTGATTGACGTGTGTTAAGAAGGGCACTTGTGATGGGCAATGCGTGTTAGATGTAAGTGATGAATCAGGAAATTCTACTCCAGAAGCCAATGCTAACATGTTAACTAAACCTGAATTTAAATAAAATCTTAGAAGGAAAAAAACCACAAAAGCTAACCAACAAACAAAACAAAATGTGAAGTTCACTTGCAAAAGATATTAAAAAGTGGTTCTATTCTTGATTTATTTCTCATCAAGGATAGAACAGGGGACCCAACTTCTTGCATTCATCTTTATAACCTCTGCATTCTTTAAGCCATATCCTCTTCCAGATCATTTCATTTTCCAGAACCTCTTCAAAATTCCATCTCAGTCTCTAATCTGATTTTATTTCCTTTTCCTCTTTTCTCTCCTAGATCTTCGTATGTACATTGGTGAAGATTTCTTCCCTTCTCCTCAAGCCACTATAATACTGGTTCTATTTACCTGGACTGATTTCCTTATTCTACAAGTAGAAAAACAAGAAAAACAACAACAGGAGGATTGATGGCCATGTTGGTGGCATAGCTTTTGAAACTCCTGGAATCCACTCATAAAGACAGAGCAAACAGATAAAACCACCACCACCGACAAAAAAGCCACCGACAACAAATACAACAAAGCTAGATTTGGAAGTATTATCATGAAACTCAAATTATAAGTGTGTAAAAGTAAAACCACTGACAGACAAAAAAATCTGCAATGCCTGGGGTCACTGGATACATAGGAAGAAAACAAGGGAAGTAATGGGACATACGACAGACCTGAGGACAAAAGAATCTAATACAGCCAACAAATATTCACTAGAAAGTATGATTAGCTAACTTGAGAACATTAGCTAAACCCAGAAAGAGTTTTACCCAAAAGTGGATAAACATAAATATCCCAGTAAAGCCTACAGGGGCTAGAACTGTAGAGGACCTGTGAACTCTTAAAATCAACTAGCTAATACTGTGAGCCAGGAGGGCCCCACACTGAAAGGAAACTGTGGGAAGTCACATCAAAGCTGAGCAGGACAAGGTCACAGCGATAAAGAAAAGAAGATACACTTAAAAGTAGGGGAGAGTAACAGAGCCAGGAACTCTCAGAGGGAAAGTTACTAAATTTTTTCTATACGACAAGATAGTCTCTGACCAGGGAGCTCTGTGAAGCCGGAAAAAGTATTATTAACATAAGCGTCTTAAAAAGTCAGGAAAATTAGTATTTTTTTAAAGTTGGCTGCAGAAAATTATTAAGGTTAAATTTTATATATTGTACTATAAGAAAATGGGAATTAAAGAGCAGAACACAATTACTGCAGACAATGAAAGCACACCAGAAAGACAAAGTTCACAAAACACATCAAAAGTGTAACCAAGCATTTTAAAATGAGAGAAGAATGGAGAAAAGAAACTGAAGAAATGAAAGAACAACATGAGTCAGAGTTAGAGTAGCTCAGAAACAAGGTGACAAAATTCAGAAAAGAATTAGAAGAAAATTATTTCAGAAAGGAAGTCTAAATTAGATGGAACACAAGAACACAGAAACATAACATATAATACTTTAATACATAAAAATGAAATGGAGGCAGTCTTTAAAAATCAAAAAGAAATAAGGAAAAGCAGAAAGATTGGAGACAAAATAACAAATACTAAAGACAAAACTCAACACACTAGAATAGAGTTCTTAAAGAAGTACAGAAACCACTAAAGGAATAGTGCCAATACTAGAATCTATAATTCAAGAATGCTTTCTTTAAATGTTTGTTTAATCTGAGAGAGAGCAAGCACGAGTGGGGGAGGGGCAGAGGAAGAGGGAGAGAGAATCCCAAGCAGGCCCTCCACTGTCAGAACAGAGCCTGACTCGGGGCTTGATGTGACTGCGAGATTATGAGCTGACCTGATGTCGAGAGTTAGATGCTTAACTGACTGAGTCACCCAGGTGCCCCAGGAATGTTTTTCTAAAATATAAAGACTTGAAATTAGATATTCAAAGTGTGAAAGGTGAAATACAATGAAGCCATGGCTGTCAAGGGTTTTAGCAAGAGACTTTTTTTTTTTTTTATTTATTTTGAGAGACAGAGACGGTGCAAGTAGGGGAGAGTCAGAGAGAGAGAGATACAGAATATGAAGCAGGCTCCATGCTAGCTGTCAGCATAGAGCCCGATGCGGGGCTCAAACCCACCGACCCTGAGATCATGACCTCAGCCAAAGCCAGACGCTTAACCGACTGAGCCACACAGGTGCCCCTGTCAAGGGTTTTAAAGTGGAGCCAGAAGATCATTAAGGAGGTGAGCCTTATGCACACCATCTCACAGGTGGAACCATGAACTTTGAACTGGGCCAAACCACAGATAATCAAATATTCTGCAAGAACACCTATAACTTGCGATAGTATGAGACTTTTGCTTAGTGATAGCCTTAGCAACTAATTATGTTTAGATAAGATTAGTTTTCTGTCCCCAACATCAATCAAAATTCTTTGTAAACAACTTATAAGGGCATTCTCATTTTGTCATTAAAAATCCCTGACTTTTGCTCCCTAGTGGGACACTATTTAGATTGATACCCAAATCTGTGTACCCCAAATGGCAATTATTTTTCCCAAATAAATGCTTTTGCTTATTAATTCTTGCCTCTTGAGAATTTCAGATTGACCAAAGCACACCATATACCTAAGAATATCAACTCAGAACAAACATCAAGGCATAGTTCTGTAAAATTACTGGGCTTTAAAAGACAAAGAAATAAAATTCTTTGTGCAATTAGACATAAAGAGCAAATGACTTATGGGGTAAAAAAAAAAAAAAAACACAACTGGATTATAATGAGACTTTCCAAAAGCAACCTTTTTACATCAGAAGAAAATGACCTGCACCGTGAGAAGGCACTCAGCAAAAGCTAGAGTATGAGCCCCTCTCTAAAAGACTGCAGGGTAATCTGTAAATTAAGAGATGTTTAACACCCATAAAAATGGGTGCAACTGAACTATAGTTTTAGAGAGGAGCATCAGTGTGATGACACCACAATACAAGGGAATAATTACTAGAGGAATCTGTTTGCTCATTATATCCAGGTGGAGAGAAAAAATTGGGACAAGGCACATGGAAGATCTGGGTTGGTAGGTTTGGTTTTTGATCTGGGTGGTGGTTTAAAAAATGTTTGCCCATAATCATAAAGTTCTCCATGGGATTTGTGTGACTTTCCTCCTTTTCCTTTTATTTTTATAAAAGGTAAGATATGTGTAGGAACCAACCTGGTAGAAATCCACTATCCTCATATTTTTGAGAGACTGTGGGAGTAGAAAGATAAGGGCTATAAAATACAGAAATCTTTGGCAGGCATCAGGACAAGAAAATCTGTAAACACTTCCAAATTAGTAATTTTTATCACCTCTCATATACTATCTTCTCAACTGCTAGCCTGTATTTTTCTGGAGTGTAACATAGAACCAAATGTTAAATTTTTCAGCATGAAGAGCACAGAGCTATATTCATACATAATTTGGGCTAAATTTATGTTTGTTGATGTTGTAAATAAAACATCATTAAAATTTCTTCCCATAAACATGCTGTTTTCCACCTTATAACTCACACACTTTTCTTTGAATATCATTTTTAAGCACATGTAATACCTCAAGGGCAACATGCACTTGTAATCTGACTCCTCCTAAACAGTGTGTGTCAGATGGATAGTTCTATTTTAACCACAATCTTAAAATATGTTGAGTTAGTATGTCTAAGTTACTGAGTTTTTCAGAGACAAATACATTTTCAAAACGTCATTTGTGATCTTTCAGCTTCCAAAGACATATTATCTTTGTCTTTGATCTAAACAAACTCTACGACAGAGAAATAATATAGTATTAAAGTATTAGGCGCATTTCCAAAGAGCATAATATATGGGAAATAGTAGATACTTAATATATACAAGCACTTACACACCTTTGGACTCAATCTGCATTTGTGGCCCGCTTATGAACAGAATACCAAAACATTCCAGTAACGTTTTATTCAGGAAGAAATAGGACTGGTAATAGATCACTTCTGCAGAATAATAAATAGGCAGGATTTTCACTAGTGGGACTGAATTAAACACAAATGTCGTATTTCCTTAAATATGAAGTGTCATTAATTATAACATGCACCTTTTTTTGTATTTTGTACACCATTAGGAAATAAAAATATTTGTAATTCAGTTTTATACCATCAAGTGCAAAGTGCATCCTAATTGCATAGATGTTAAAAAGTGAAAATATACACATCTTACAGATTGATGAAATACAGAGTTTTGCCTCATTTCAGTAATGAGTAACAACAAGAATACAGATGATCTCTTTGTACCCGTATTTTCATACTGTTATGTCTTTCATATTTTAAAATCTGGGATATTATACAAAGAGACAATACTAAACTTTCTCCCACAGGTTCGAGAAAATGGTCAATGCAAGAAGAAACTGGGTACAGGCTGAAATCAAAGCCATGGCTTGCCTTTCCTTTTTAAAATTAAAAAAAAAATGTTTATTTATTTTTGAGAGACAAAGAGCACGAGCAGGGAAAGGGACAGAGAGGGAGACACAGAATCTGAAACAGGCTCCAGGCTCTGAGCTGTCAGCACTGAGCCCGACCTGAGGCTCAAACTCACAGACTGAGATCATGACCTGAGCCGAAGCTGGATGCTTAATGGACTCAGCCACCCAGGTGCCCCATGGCTTGCCTTTCTTAAAACTGTATTTGTGTCAAGGTCTCCTGGCTTGCTTTAGTAATATCTAGACAGGCTTAGTTGAAATATTCATAAGCATCATGAAGAATAAGTTGAGCATTCATGGTGGAAGTGTTTCTAGGGCCTAAGGTCACTAACATAATGCAACCTGCTGATACATACCTACACCCTAGCTGTTTTTCAAATAATAAAGACCCCCTAATTCCTAGGTAATTAAAAATCTGTGGGGAACTATACAGGGAACACACAGAACAGCAGACTACAAAAATCTATATATATCCTCTTTTCTAAAAAAATCTTCTAGATGTTATACAGATTACTTACAATCAATTCTGAATATCTTATTTTCAGACTGGTAAATTAGAAGGTAATACTTATTTTAAAAAATGTACTGGAAGCTCTGCTTTTGGTAACAGAAATAGTTAAATTTCCTAAAAAATATTACTTTTATAAAATTATTAAAAGTATGGCAAATATTTTAAATGTATAGCTGAGCTTTTAAGAAAGTAAGAAAAAAAAAACCCAGCAGTGCCCAAAACAGGAAACAGATACACATACTATGAACAGGAAACACCTACAGACTATATAATCTAGCACTGAAATCCGTGCTGTCCTGTAAGCATTTTCTTTAGCCAGGAGTGTCACATTTTAGATTGTAACAATTTTGGGGGGGAGATGAGTCAAAGTGGAGGCTTAGAATTGTAACACTGAGATGATCATTATTGCCCATAAACAAAGGAAGATGACATACTGTCTCAGGCTTAGCTATGGGTACAAAAAATTCTTAAAAATTTATAGCCAAAGCTAGTCCACATTAGAATCTGAAGTTCAATATCTCTACCTGCAGGATACAGGAAATCCCTAAACTGAGAGATTAATTTAAAGTACTTCTGTATTAGTAATATCCTGGGCCCCCTTTTATAAAAAAATATATTCTTTGTTTAGGACATACATTATCAAGCCAGATTTCTCAGAATACCCAAAGATTTAATCTTATAAGTATGAATTCACAGCTAAAAAAATTTCAGTCTAACCATGTATTCATACTACACAAAGAAAAAAAAGATCCTAAAAAAGAGTTAGCAGAAACATGCTTCAGTGCTCAAAGGTGGGGGGCAGGGGGAAGGTAGTTGAAACATGAGGGAGAGAGATTATAACAAAGCCAGGCAGATTTCAAACGAAGCAATAAAAACTTAAAAGAAAAAAGGAACTAAACACTTAATGAACAGGTTAAATAACAGATTAGATACAGATAAAGAGAGAATTAGGGAGTCAGAATATAAATCTGAAGTAATTATCAAATTGAAGCACAAAGACAATATGCAATAGAAGAGACAGAGAAAGGATCTAACTTTCTACACAATTCAAAGAGGTGAACAAAGAAAACTGAAAAGAGGCAACAGCCAATAATTTTGCAGCATTGAACAAAGGTATGATATCTCAGATTCTGGAAACATAGCAGAAGCCAAACAGCATAAATAAAATAGAAATCAGCACTTGAATGCAATATAATAAAACTTCTTAAATAATAGAAATACTAATATTTTATTTTCACTTCCCTCCTGAGGGACCTGCAGCTGAAACAACATGAATAAATCCTTGTTCCAGCTCCTTCTGGACATGCACCTGTTAAACTAGTAGACGTGCTCTTCTATCTGCCACAAGGCAGACGGCATTTTAGACACTGCATTTTAGACTTTCAACAAATAAAGGATATATTGGACTTTTCCCTGCTCCCTTCTGAAGTCATTGGTCCTGTATTTTTGCCTAATTTTTTCTATGATGCATTCTTATTTTTCCTTATTGATTTACAAAACTTCTTTAAATGTTCTTGATACTAATCCTTTGATAGCTCAGTTTTACAAATACATTCTCCTGCTTTTGGGTTTTTTTTTCAAATTCTAAGTGCTATCTTTTGAAGTATAGATCTTCCTGAATATAATAAAGTGAAAGTGATCAGTATGTCATAATATACTGAATCTTGTTTATGAAATACTCTATGCCAAAGTTACATTTTCTAATTTAAAAAACCTCTTATGTCTTTACTCTTCTTCCATACTTTTTTTTTTGCCAAAACTATCACAAATTAGAGTCATTCTGTGACTCCAGCATTACCCTGATACCAAAACCAGATAATGCACTACAAAAGAAAGAATTACAGGTCAATATCTCTGATAAACATACATGCAAAAATCCTCATCAAACACTAGCAAACCAAATCTAACAAAAAATTTTACAAAACTACTCACCACAATTAAGTCAATTTACTCCTGGGTTGCAAGGATGGCTCAATATTTGCAAGGCAATCAACATGATAGATCACATCAAAAAGAGAAAGTATAAAAAATATATGATCATCTTAATAGATGCAGAAATAGCATCTGACAAAGGACAAAATCCATTCATGATAAAAACTCTCAAAAAAGTTGGTTGAGAAAGAACATACCTCAACATAATGAAGGCCATAAATGAAAAACTCACAATGAACACCATACTCAATGGGAAAAAACTGACAGTTTCCCCCCTAAGATCAGGAACAAGACACAAAACAAGGATGTCCACTCTCACCACTTTAATTCAACATGGCACTGGAAGTCCTAGCCAGAGCAATCAGACAAGAAAAGAAATAAAAGGTCTCCAAATTGGTAAGGAAGAAATAAAACTTTCACTATTTGCAGATGAAATGATACTCTACATAGAAAACCCTAAAGAGTCCACCAAAAAAACTACTAAAAGTGATTAATGAGTTCAGTAAAGCTGCAGGAATATAAAACCAATGTACAGAAATCCACTGCATTTCTACAAACCATTAATGAAGCAGCTGAAAGAGAAATTTAAAAAGCCATCTCAGTTACCATTACACCAATAATAATAAAATGCCGAGGAATAAACTTAACCAAAGAGGTGACAGACCAGTACTCTGAAAACTATGAAACACTGATGACAGAAATTGAAGACAACAAAGAAATGGAAAGACATTCTGTATTAATGAGCTGAGAGAACAAACATTTTTAAATGACCATACTATCCAAAGAAATTTACAGGTTTACTGCAATCTCTATCAAAATACCAACAGCCTTTGTTTCCACAGAGCCAGAACAAACAACCCTGAAATTTGTATGGAAACACAAAAGACCCTGAATAGCCAAAGAAATACTGAAAAAGGAAAACAAAACTGGAGGTATCACAATTTCAGATGTCAAGTTATATTACAAAGCTGTAATAATCAAAAAAGTATGGTAATGGCACAAGAATAGACATATATATCAGTGGAACAGAATAGAAAACCATGAAATAAGGGTGGCTCAGTTGGTTAAGTGTTCAACTCTTGGTTTCGGCTCAGGTAATGATCTCATGGTTCATGAGATTGAGCCCTACATCATGCTCTAAGCTGACTGCAAGGAGTGTGCTTGGGATTATCTCTCTCCTCCTACCCTCTCTCTCTGCTCTTCTATAAATAAATAAATTTTAAAAAAGAAAACACAGAAACAAACCCACAATTACATGGTCAATTAATCTATGACAAATGAGGGAAGAATATGCAATGGGAAAAAGACAGTGTCTTTCAACAAATAGTGCTGGGAAAACACGACAGCTACATGCAAATGAAACTGGACTACTTTCTTAAACCATACACAACCCCCCCCCAAAAAAAAACCACTTCAAAATGGATTAAAGACTTAAATGTGAGGCCAGAAACCATAGGCATAAGGCATAAAGGAGAGCACAGGCAGTAACTTCTCTGACATCAGCCATAGTAATATTTTTCCCTGTATGGCAAGGCAAACAAAACCAAAAATAAACTACTGGGACTACATCAAAATTAAAAGCCTTTGCAGAGCAAAGGAGACAATCACTAAAAGTAAAAGGCAACTTATTGAATGGGAGAAGATATTTGCAAATGGCATATCAGATAAATGGGTAATATTCAAAATATATAAAGAATTTATCATACTCAATACCCAAAAAACAAATATTCCAGTTAAAAACAGGGCAGAAGACATGAAAAAGCATTTCGCCAAAGACGACGTCTAGAAGACCAACTGACATGTGAAAAAACGCTCAACATAACTCATCATGAGGAAAATGCAAATCAAAACCACAATGAAATATCACCTCATACCTGTCAGAATGATAAAATCAAAAACACAAGAAATAAGTGTTGGAGAGGGTGTGGAGTAAAAGGAACCTTTGCATATTGTTGCTGGGAATGTAAACTGTGGAAAACAGTATTGAGGTTCTTTGAAAAGTTTAAAATAGAACTACTCTACGATCCAATAATTCCACTACTAGATATTTACTCCCAAAATACAAAAGCACTAATTTAAAGGGATACATGTACCCTTATGCCTATTGCAGCATTATTCACAATAGCCCAAAATATTGAAGCAGCCCAAGTGTCCATCAATAGATGAATGGATAAAGAAGATATGGGGTGTGTGTGTGTGTGTGTGTGTTTAAAATGGAATATTACTCTGCCATAAAAAGAGTTAACCTTGCCATTTTCAACATAATGAATGGAGCTAGAGAGTATTATGCTATGCGAAATAAGTAAGAGAAATACAAATACCATATGATTTCACTTATATGTGGAATTTAAGAAACAGACAAGGGTGCCTGGGTGGCTTAGACAGTTAAGAATCTGACTTCAACTCAGGTCATGATCTTGCAGTTTGTGAGTTCGAGCCCCACATCAGTGTCTGTGCTGACAGCTCAGAGCCTGGAGTCTCCTTCAGATTGTGTCTCCCTCTCTCCCTCTCTCTACCCCTCCCATGCTCATGCTCTGTCTCTCTCAAGAATAAACAAACATTCTTAAAAAAAATTTTAAAAAGAAACAAACAAGTAAAGAAAAAAAGTGAGAGACAAACCAAGAAACAGACTCTTAACTATAGAGAACAAACTGGTAGCAGAGGGAAGGTGGGTGGAGGGATGGGTGAAATAGGGATGGGGATTGCAGACTATACTTCTCATAGTGAGCACTGAGTAATGTATAGAATTGTTGAATCATTATCTTATACATCTGAAATTAATGTAATGCTGTTAACTATACTGGAACTAAAATGAAAACTTAGAAAAATTGATTACTCTAAAGCTGGATTATTGTGGACATACAAATCTCTAAATTTCTAAAAGTTATTTAACTATAAACTTATTATTGTTGAATTTTATGGTATGTAAATTATGCCTCAAGCTATTAAGCCATCTATAATATATTGGTTTTTTAAAAATATTTTTAATGTTTATTTGTTTTTGAGAGAGAGAGAGAAAGAGAGAGACAGACAGAGCATGAAAAGGAGAGCATCAGAGAGAAAAGGAGACACAGAATCTAAAGCAGGTTCCAGGCTCTGAGCTGTCAGCACAGAGCCTGATGTGGGGCTCAAATTCATGAACTGCGAGATCATGACCTGAGCCGAAGTTGGACATTTAACCATCTGAGCCATCCAGGCAGCCCTGTTTATTTTCTAAAAACAATTATATATTTATTTTTAATCAGATATTTGTACTTAAAAATACATGTATCTTTGCATGCCCATATTCATTTGCTATATACATATATATTTAAAATTTTTATTGTTTACTTTTTTATAATAGTTTATTGTCAAATTGGTTTCCATATAACACCCAGTGCTTCTCCCCACAAGTGCCCCCCACCATGACCATCACTCCCTCCCTCCCTCCCCCTCCCCTTTCAGTCCATGGTTCGTCTTCAGTATTCAGTAGTCTCCCTTGATCTGTGTCCCTCACTCTTCCCTGCTCTCTTTCCCCCTTCCTCTCCCCATTTTGAAGGAGAGAAAGAGAACGAGCACAGGGAAGGGGCAGAGAGAGAGGGAGACACAGAATCTGATGTGGGCTCCAGTCTCTGAGCTGTCAACACAAAGCCCCAGGCAGGGCTTGAACTCACAAACTGTGAGATCATAATCTGAGCTGAAGTGGGACACTTAACCAACTGGGCCACCCAGGCACCCTACGCACTATAATAATGGTAAGTGGTATCTTCTATTATATTCATAATTTATTCATCCAATTCCATACTGTTGGACTTTTGGGTTGTTTATAATAACAAAAATTAGAAATTATTATATGAACATGTTTTATACATATGCTTAATTATTTCCTTAAGCTAATTTCTAGGAGTGAAATTACCAAGTATTTGTAGTTTTCAATATATAATACCATTACACTTGCCCTCCTACATGACAAGTCCCATTACTGTGTTTGAGAGTCTTCATTTTCCTGTGTTTTTGAATAATGGGCATTAGTATACTTTTTGGTTGATAAATGTATATTTTAGTTTCAATTTAATTTATATTTGAACTTTAGTAAGCTTGAACATTCATAAAATATAAACTATAATGTGTATTATACATACATGGAGAGAGTAGGAAAACCCCTTTGCATTTGTAACCAGATAATTCAATTCATTCCTTTTCTACATATATCTGATTAGTGATATATCTTGTACAGAACAATCCAGGAAGTTTCAAAAAACAGGCAACTGTGGCATACTAGCAATAGAATGGGCATTGAAATTAGAGACTGCAGGGGCACCTGAGTGGCTCAGTCGGTTGAGCTTCTGACTCTTGATCTCAGCTCAGGCCATGATCTCACAGTTGGTGAGATCAAGCCCCTTGTCTGGCTCTGCACTGACAGCATGGAGCCTGCTTGGGATTCTCCCTGCCCTTCCCCTGCTCATGCTCACTCGCTCACTCGCTCTCTCTCTAAAATAAATAAATAAACTTTATTAAAAGACATCATAGATTCCAGTTTATTTATTTTGAAAGAAAGAGAAGAGAAGATGCTCCAGTAGAGGAGGGGCAGAGAGAGGAGAGAGAGAATCTCAAGCAGGTTTCAACCTAACTTTATATTTCACAAAGAGCTAGAAAAAGCACAAGCTATATTTATATTTAACAGAAGGAAGAAAAGATTAGAGCAGAAATAAATGAAATAGAGGATAGCAATGTAATAGAAAAATTAACAAAACTCAGAATTGGTTTTTCTGAAACAAAATAGATGTACACCTAGCTAGATGAAAGACAGAGACAGAGGGAGAGGGAGGGAGACAGAGACAGAGACAGAGACAGAGACAGAGAGAGAGAGAGAGAGAGAGAGAGAGAGAGAGAGAAGACTCAAATAAATAAAACCAGAAGTAAAGAAGAGACATAATGGATGCCACAGAAATATAAAGAATCACAAGAGACTACTATGAACAAGTATATGCCAACAAATTGCATAACCTAGAAAAAAATGGATGAACTCCCACAAACATACAACCTACTATGAATAATCATGATGAAAGAGAAATTCTTAACAGTCTATAACTAGTATAGAGATTGAATCAGTAATCAAACACCTCCCAACAAAGACAGACACAGGTCCAGATGGCTTCACTGGTGAATTCTACCAAATATTTAAAAAAGAATTAACACAAATACTTCTTAAACTCTTCCAGAAAACTGATAACAGTCCCAATTTTATAAATTCAGTTTAATACTAAAGCCAGACAAGGATACTATAAGAAAAGACTATATATCAGTATCCCTAAAGAACGTAAATGCAAAACTCATCAACAAAATAAGTGATCATACACCATAACTGAGTGCGATTTATCCCTGGAATGCAAGGGTGGCTCAACAGAAAAATCACTCAATATATCACATTACAGAATAAAAGATAAAAACCACATGATAATCTCAATAGATTTGAGAAAGTTTGAATAAATTCAATATCTTTTCATGATTAAAAAAACTCAACAAACTAGAAATACAAGAAAAGTACTTCACAAATAATAAAGACTATACACAAAAAATCTGCAAGCTGACATCACAGTTAGTGGTGAAAAACTAAAAGCTTTCCCCTTAAGATCAGGGCCCACTCTTGCCACTTCCATTCAATATAGGAGTGGAAGTCCTAACCAGAGCAATTAAGCAAGAAAAAGAAAATAAAAGACATCAAAATAAGAAAGAAAGAAGAAATAGTCCCTCTGTCTGAAGACAATATGATCATGTATATAGAAAGCCCTAAAACTTCCACAAAAATACTGTTAGAACTACTACACAAATTCCTTAAGAGTGTAAAATATGAAAACAGCACACAAAAATCAGTTGCATTTCTACATACTAACATTTTGAAAAAGAAATTAAGATAATAATCCCATTAAAATATTATCAAAGAGAATAAAATATTTAGAAATATATTTAAAAATTTTTTTGATTTACATTCAAGTTAGTTAGCATATAGCAGAATACTGTTTTCAGGAGTAGATTCCAGTGATTCATCCCCAGTGTATAACATCCAGTGCTCATCCCAACAAATGTCTTCCTTAATGCCCCTTACCCATGTAGCCCATCCGCCCCCCACAGCCCCTCTAGCATCCCTCAGTTTGTTCTCTGTATTCAAGAGCCTCTTATGTTTTGTCCCCCTCCCCAAATTTTATATTCTTTTTGCCTCCCTTCCCTTATGTTCATCTGTTTTGTATCTTAAATTCCTCATATGAGTGAAGTCATATGATATTTAACCAAGAAGTTGAAAGACTTGTACACTGAAAAGTACAAAATGTTGATTAAAGTCACTTTAAACAGATACAAATAAATGGAAAGATATCTCCTGTTCATGAGTTAGAAGAACTATTATTAAAATGTCCATTCTACCCAAAATGACCTACAGATTTAATGTAATCTCTATCAAAAGCCCAAGAACATTTTTTACAAAAATGAACAATTCTATAATTTATATGGAACTACAGGAGACCTTGAATAGCCAAAGCAATATGAGTAAGTACAACAAAAGTGGAAGCATCATACCCCATAATTTCAAAATATCTTTAAGAATTAAATAATCAAAACAGTATGATACTAGCATAAGAAGAGCATTCATACAGTGGAATAGATGTGAATCCTTGCATATTTTATCAACTGATCTTTGACAAGGAGGACAAGAATACACAATAGGGAAAGGACTATTTCTTCAACAATAAGTGGTGGGAAAACTGAATATTCAGAATCAAAAAGAATGAATTTGGACCTTGAACACTCCCATGTTCACTACAGTATGATTCACAATAGTCAAGATATGGAAGCAACCTAAATATCCATAGACAGATGACTGCATAAAGAAAATATGGTATATACAGAAAATGGAATACTATTCAGCTTTAAATTTAAAAAAAAAAGAGGAACTTTTTAATATGTGACGACATGGATGAACCTTGAATACACTATGCTCAGTGCAATAAGCTGGTCATGGACAGATACAGGCTGCATAATTCCATTTGTATGAGGGATCTACAATAGTCATATTCAAAGAATCAAAGAGTGGACCAGAGGGTGCCAGGAACTGGTGGGGAAGGGGAAATGGAGAGTCACTAACCAACAGGCTCTAAGCCTCAGTTAAGCAAGATGAAAAAGCTCTAGAGATCCACTGACCAATGTTGGAAGTTAACAGTCAATAATAATGTATGGTGCGTTTGAAAGTTTTAGAGGATTGATCTCATGTTAAGCAATCTTGCCACAGTAAAATACATCAATAAACAAGCAGAAATAATAAGGTTTGAGAACACTGAGAAAAACAGAAACCTTTCTAAATGTCTCTTTTCAAATGACTCTCACCATGAGTGTCTTTTTTTTTTCTTAATAAAAGCTATATTCTCAAGCCCACTGATCAACCTTCGAGGAAAAAAGGAAGGATACAATGTATATGTGAGTACCTCTCATTTACTGAACATCCCTTTGCAAATATAACTGTGAAGGTGCATTAAACAAGGAAATAAAACCACCTGCTTTTGCAGTAGGATAGATCAAAAAGCATTCATTCAACAAACACATAACGTTAACACACACAAAACGTAAAGAGTGCAAATAAGGTTTTAGCTAAACACTAAATACCCACAGACCTTATTAAATAGGGAGCATTCTCAACCTCAATTTAAGTGTATATAACTACTAAAAAGTCTCATTTTCAATGAGAGAGAGATTTAATAGCAATAATAGGGTATATATAGTCTGATACTGTAGAAAACAAAATTCAGTATCAAAAATCACCAAACTTCACGAGCAATCAGCTAATCAACCAAAGACAATACATTATAGAGCGGGAAGGAACCACTGAGTCTAAATTCCTCATTTTCAAAATGAGGTTCAAACATATTAAGGATAATTTTCTTGAAATCACATAACTCTTCTAGACCAGACTAGAATACAGGTGTCCTTTTCCTTCTGCCTCCTATCAAAAGGTGTTTAAACCACAAAAAGCCTCTTAATCATTCCTGACTCATTGTTAAGCATCTCTGTAGAGAAACAGCAAGTTCCAGTCTCATGAGGCTACGAAGGGCAGAGACTCTTGATTATAAAATCACACCCTTAAGAGCACTGTCAGAAGGAAAGCTTTTCAGAACAGAAAATAAGCAATTAAAAAGGAGGAAACACATCATCTAAATTGCAGCTGAATTTCTCTTTAAGCGGATAGTAGCAAAAAGACAGCATAATTTCTTGAGCAGAGAGACTTAAATCACACCAGCATCAGGTTTTTCTCAGAAACATTTACAACCTTCAGGTAAGGATTTATGAAAGCCTATCCTGGAATTAGTATCTCTAGGCTGACAGTTATTTTATTTATAATTTCCTATTCCTCTTTCATATTTGATAGGTTTATTTGAGTGTTCTGTACTGAATCACTCAAAAACTTTAATACTGAAATGTAAAATTAAGATTCTAGAAGAAACAAAGTATACCTCACTGTCCATCAATCTACTTGTCATCACTGAGATAAAAACATTCAAATAAGCAGAATGATTAAAGTACATTTTATGCTACTAAAAAATATCAAGGAACTGACGGAATAAAATTAATTCACTTATTATGTAAACAATAAAAAGCAAACTTCAAGTAGGTACTTTGAGCTCCAGGCTTTGGGTAGTATAAAAAATGAAAAGACTAAGACAGTGATAAAACTCTGATAGGAATCTTGATCGTTTCTTAACAAAAGGATTCATTTTAATCAGCAGCTTAGGTTTTGTTCCTTTGCCATGGCAACAGATGTAGAACCATGTACCTAGAAGGCTACAATGATAATCTTCATTTTGCTCACAAGAGGCTTTGTGTTAACAGTTTAGTGATTGGACTAGAAAGAACTAGTTTGAGTATTTCTACTCAGTTCTAAATCATATTTTTTATTGCTCATCGAGGATGTGATTCTATGGAGGTCAGTCTTGGCCATTAGCTCACAGGATGGCTTTAGGTAACCCCATTAGCTCCCCTGTGTTTTCTCCACAAATTATGGGAACATTAGTCTCAGCTTTCATCCCAGAACAGGTTAGGTCTGTATTCGCTGGTTTATCTAGTGCTGAACGCAAAGAAAAGAACCATTTTTTACTCTTTTATCAATAGGCGAAGAAATCCTCTCATTTTTGCTCTACCCTTCTTGCTATATGACCTCAAAAAGGGTCAACACTGGGAGATATAGAACACACACAGTCATGGTCATTCTGCTCCTTGCATCCTGACATTTGACATGATCCTTCAATGTTCCCACTTCAGTATATAAGCACTGAGGTCAGTTGCCTCCCTGTTGAGCAGCTATTTTCTTGAAATGAAGAAAATGAGCCTATAATATAAACTGTGGAGACACTAAGTAAATTCTCACAGAAAAGCAGAGCGAGGCTTTTATTCCTTCTGGTAAGGGAAGGTGCCTTGACAGCATCTCATTAAATAGTAATGTGCTGCTCAGAGATTGTGGGTCCTGTCCTTCTACTCTTGGCAGGCCTTCAACCATCTTTTGCTAAGTTATTAGATAACAACGGCTTTAGGTCTTTTCCTTCCCAGTGACATCGGCTTTCAAAAACCTGTAAACACTGGACTCTTTCAGTCTTAAGGACTGAAAAGGCTTTGAGACTAAGAGAAACAGACATGTAAGGTGGATGTTTCAAGAATTCCTGAATCCTGGCCCATGCTCTGAAATTACGTTCTTGTGGTAGGTGGAGGTTCCCTCAGAACAGAACGCATTCCACCTGCTGCTCCTTAGGGCTCCTCTGAAAAGCTCCTGTAACTTTCTCGCCAGGCTACTCCCAGCTGCTGATGAGCACAGTGCAAGCTCAAGAGTTGGGCCATTTCTGCCTGATGTGGGGCTCCCTCCCGGCCTGGTCAGGACTTTCCTGATGGTTCTTTCTTCCTCACTTTCATGTCCCAGTGTCAGACCTGCCCCACAGTCTGAAGGTTCTTCCCACAACTCCCGCTTCCTCTTCCCTTTTCCCTTCACAGGGGGTCTCTTGTGTTCCTAATTCCATCTTAGCATCTGCTGAGACTTATAGCAGACTCAGTACTCCATGAGTATTTGTTGTGCCAGATGAAGGAATCTCAGGATGAATCAAATGAACTCTTAGGAGAGGTGGAGAGAGAGGTGAGAACCCAGACCGAATACCTATAATTTGCCAGGTGCTTGACTAGGAGAGTCTCGGTGCAATTGGGCTAAAAAAGGAGTTAAGTTAATGTTTGTTCAATGGTTGATATGTATTCAATGCTCACTAAATAGTAGCTATCCCTTTTAATAAGACTTAATTGGATTGTGTGACAAGGTCAGGTGGGTAGGAGATATTGAAGTCATGGAAAGAACCCAGCACGAGAAGATGTCACAAGTACAAAGGGAGCATGGTCCAAGCAGTACTTTGAGCTCAGCCACTTGGCACAGCTGAGAATGTTCTGGGAGCTGCTGCTTCTATCGAAGTTTTGGGCCTCCTAGGAAATGTTCGGCTCTAGGTGGTCCCCAGCACTGAATTTGTTCATTTTTCAGGGCTCTGTGGTTTTAAAGGCTTCTAAATGGTTACTATCATCTCTGATTTCAATGAAGCAGGGGAGCCAGCATCAATCCATTAGCAGTACTACCCCAGGTCTGAAGACAAGGCTATATTTTCAATTTGGATTTGAGATCCCAAGTAAAAATGGGTGGAAGAAGGGGTGAAAGCAGACAGCGTCTTGGGGTGAGATCCTGACTCCTTCCTATCTGAACTTATTCTCAATAAGAACTCCCAGGCTTGGTAGGCAGTTAGCTTTTCCATCTGCTTAAAGTGCAACACCACAGTTACGTGTGTGATTGTAGGCTTTTCTCAACTGTAGTTTGATTAAAGAGAGTTTCCAGATGTCAGATACTATAAGAACACGAGTCTGAACCTAACAGACGCCATGACTGGCTTTGTTTCCCCCTCTAAGCTAAAAGGTCTAAGGTCAGTCTCTTCGGAACCATTTGGCCATTTGACAGTCATACATTGCCCGGGGGTATCCAATCAGGAAAGCCCAGCTACCTCACCCCACATTCCTAAGGGTAAGGCCTGCAGGTGGGAACTTTAGGTAAGCCCCTGTTACCTAGTGTTAAAGTTAACCCCATAGTCACCAAACAAGACCCTGAACTCGCTCTGTAATTGGTTAATTTCAAAGATACCCTAAATGTTGTAATTGGGTCCCGCCAAAAGTAACAAACGCTCTGAACAGTGTGTATGGTTAGAGCTGCTGCCAATACTGTTGTACCATTATGATTGGGTCCCTGTACCTATGTCACAATCTCCTGTAACTCCCCCTTCCCAAACTCATAAAAGTCCTACCCCGCCTTTGTTCGGGGCTCGCTCGCTCTCAGCATGGATCCACCACGCCTGTAAAGTCTGTGAGCCCATAATAAAGCCCTTTGCTTTTGCATGTGTGCTTCGGCCTCCCTGGCGGTCTCTGGTTTCTGGGGGCGATAAAGAAATCTTGAGTACAACAATACCATGTTGAGGCCACACTCTACCTCCTAAGACAGTCCAGGACTAAGAAAATTCTACAGAATACCACAGAGGATACAGAGCCTGCAAAGAAACAGTCATCACATCCTGCAACAACAATAAATACAAAAAGGAATTATTTTTTAAACCAATTGATTATTCTCAAAGCCATCTAAATCATCTGTCAGCAGTAACTTTCAGAAGGCAGTTCCAGATTCCTCAGTAAATTAAGCCTACAAGTGGAAGCTATCCGAGTTCATTACACTTGCCACAAACATAATTAGTTTAGTCTCATAAGAGCATCATATTTGAGAGGTTAATAAATCCATCCATACTTTCCCCAAAGTACCGCGTGTCAACGTTCACTTACCCATGCCTGATGTATGCTGCTGCTTTTTGAAATCTAATGAACTTCTCAAAGAATTGGTAGTTGCTTTTTTAAACATAAGATAGTACTGCATTTCAGCATTGCTAAAGCATACAATCAGATGGTCTGAAAATAATTATAAGATCTATTACCATACCATATATTAGGACATATCCATCTTAATTCAATCCGCCATTGAAACTGTTAGGGTTAGATAGGTTTAAGAATTCAGAATTTTTCAGAATCTAGAAAGCAATATCTATGGTGTGCGTGCGTGCGTGTGTGTGTGTGTGTACATGTAAAATACATGTATCATATAGATAATACAGCAGAGTCTGGGGTAATGGCTATGTTGAAACTTTCACAGCATAATCCTGAATATTAAAATAAATTTTGTAACCAAATGGATTTTGATGCTAAACTGACCAAACAACAAGAAAACTGAAGTGTTCAGTTTTCAGAACTTTCCGGATTTCAGAATTACAGATAAAAAGAAGCAGACCTGCAGGGAATCTGCATCCTAACTCCTCCTCAAACAATCCCCACAAGAACTGTGGGAACAGAAGATAAAGAGCTGCCAGAGATTTAGCTTGAAATTGAAGTAGGGGACTTTTGTTGCTGCTTTCTACTTGCTGATGCTTTAAGATGCCTTTGCAAACTGTCGGTTAGGCTGCATAAAATACAGAGTAGCTCTCCAACACTTTGCATACAATGAGTAATGGGGAGGAACTGTTCTCTTACCGATGACCGCTCATTGAGCTTTATTTGTACCTCTGATTTGCATGAGCAAATCTGGAAGTGGAGAAATAAGAAATAAAAAAAACCCGCCCCTTTCAGCCACCTCTCTCTCCCTATGCAACAGAACCATTCCTCATCAGAGTCCCCTCCTTGTAGAGGCTCAAGATCTGATTATTTTATGATAAACCTTGTGGCGTAATGAAGGGGTTCACATAATTTCCCACTATTTCTCTATCAAATCAACAACTGCTTTGTCTATCAGCAGAAAAGAAGCCTCTAACAACAATGCTCAAGGCAGCAGAGTCGCCATTAACAAAAATGTTTTATCACATCACTTCATTGGTGGGTAGGGCTCATTTTTGTTCCATATTATGTTCCTTTTGGCGTGTAACATCTGGCCACACCTTGAACCTGGCAGGTGCTTCTTGTGTGTTTATTAAATTGGATCGAGAAAGCATGTTACCCTCTCCAAACCACACTTTTGGTTTGCTTATGGCTTTTCAAAGTGTTGTACCCAAGATTTCTTTATCGCCCCCAGAAACCAGAGACCGCCAGGGAGGCCGAAGCACGCATGCAAAAGCAAAGGGCTTTATTACGGGTGTAGGCTCGCCGGGGCCTAAACTCGGGCTCACAGACTTTACAGGCGTGGTGGATCCATGCTGAGAGCGAGCGAGCCCCGAACAAAGGCGGGGTAGGACTTTTATGAGTTTGGGAAGGGGGAGTTACAGGAGATTGTGACATAGGTAGAGACCCAATCATAATGGTACAAC
>NW_021870436.1:58933-109765 GCF_006229205.1 Suricata suricatta | reverse complement strand
GCGTGCTTCGGCCTCCCTGGCGGTCTCTGGTTTCTGGGGGCGATAAAGAAATCTTGGGTACAACACTTTGAAAAGCCATAAGCAAACCAAAAGTGTGGTTTGGAGAGGGTAACATGCTTTCTCGATCCAATTTAATAAACACACAAGAAGCACCTGCCAGGTTCAAGGTGTGGCCAGATGTTACACGCCAAAAGGAACATAATATGGAACAAAAATGAGCCCTACCCACCAATGAAGTGATGTGATAAAACATTTTTGTTAATGGCGACTCTGCTGCCTTGAGCATTGTTGTTAGAGGCTTCTTTTCTGCTGATAGACAAAGCAGTTGTTGATTTGATAGAGAAATAGTGGGAAATTATGTGAACCCCTTCATTACGCCACAAGGTTTATCATAAAATAATCAGATCTTGAGCCTCTACAAGGAGGGGACTCTGATGAGGAATGGTTCTGTTGCATAGGGAGAGAGAGGTGGCTGAAAGGGGCGGGTTTTTTTTATTTCTTATTTCTCCACTTCCAGATTTGCTCATGCAAATCAGAGGTACAAATAAAGCTCAATGAGCGGTCATCGGTAAGAGAACAGTTCCTCCCCATTACTCATTGTATGCAAAGTGTTGGAGAGCTACTCTGTATTTTATGCAGCCTAACCGACAGTTTGCAAAGGCATCTTAAAGCATCAGCAAGTAGAAAGCAGCAACAAAAGTCCCCTACTTCAATTTCAAGCTAAATCTCTGGCAGCTCTTTATCTTCTGTTCCCACAGTTCTTGTGGGGATTGTTTGAGGAGGAGTTAGGATGCAGATTCCCTGCAGGTCTGCTTCTTTTTATCTGTAATTCTGAAATCCGGAAAGTTCTGAAAACTGAACACTTCAGTTTTCTTGTTGTTTGGTCAGTTTAGCATCAAAATCCATTTGGTTACAAAATTTATTTTAATATTCAGGATTATGCTGTGAAAGTTTCAACATAGCCATTACCCCAGACTCTGCTGTATTATCTATATGATACATGTATTTTACATGTACACACACACACACACGCACGCACGCACACCATAGATATTGCTTTCTAGATTCTGAAAAATTCTGAATTCTTAAACCTATCTAACCCTAACAGTTTCAATGGCGGATTGAATTAAGATGGATATGTCCTAATATATGGTATGGTAATAGATCTTATAATTATTTTCAGACCATCTGATTGTATGCTTTAGCAATGCTGAAATGCAGTACTATCTTATGTTTAAAAAAGCAACTACCAATTCTTTGAGAAGTTCATTAGATTTCAAAAAGCAGCAGCATACATCAGGCATGGGTAAGTGAACGTTGACACGCGGTACTTTGGGGAAAGTATGGATGGATTTATTAACCTCTCAAATATGATGCTCTTATGAGACTAAACTAATTATGTTTGTGGCAAGTGTAATGAACTCGGATAGCTTCCACTTGTAGGCTTAATTTACTGAGGAATCTGGAACTGCCTTCTGAAAGTTACTGCTGACAGATGATTTAGATGGCTTTGAGAATAATCAATTGGTTTAAAAAATAATTCCTTTTTGTATTTATTGTTGTTGCAGGATGTGATGACTGTTTCTTTGCAGGCTCTGTATCCTCTGTGGTATTCTGTAGAATTTTCTTAGTCCTGGACTGTCTTAGGAGGTAGAGTGTGGCCTCAACATGGTATTGTTGTACTCAAGATTTCTTTATCGCCCCCAGAAACCAGAGACCGCCAGGGAGGCCGAAGCACACATGCAAAAGCAAAGGGCTTTATTATGGGCTCACAGACTTTACAGGCGTGGTGGATCCATGCTGAGAGCGAGCGAGCCCCGAACAAAGGCGGGGTAGGACTTTTATGAGTTTGGGAAGGGGGAGTTACAGGAGATTGTGACATAGGTACAGGGACCCAATCATAATGGTACAACAGTATTGGCAGCAGCTCTAACCATACACACTGTTCAGAGCGTTTGTTACTTTTGGCGGGACCCAATTACAACATTTAGGGTATCTTTGAAATTAACCAATTACAGAGCGAGTTCAGGGTCTTGTTTGGTGACTATGGGGTTAACTTTAACACTAGGTAACAGGGGCTTACCTAAAGTTCCCACCTGCAGGCCTTACCCTTAGGAATGTGGGGTGAGGTAGCTGGGCTTTCCTGATTGGATACCCCCGGGCAATGTATGACTGTCAAATGGCCAAATGGTTCCGAAGAGACTGACCTTAGACCTTTTAGCTTAGAGGGGGAAACAAAGCCAGTCATGGCGTCTGTTAGGTTCAGACTCGTGTTCTTATAGTATCTGACATCTGGAAACTCTCTTTAATCAAACTACAGTTGAGAAAAGCCTACAATCACACACGTAACTGTGGTGTTGCACTTTAAGCAGATGGAAAAGCTAACTGCCTACCAAGCCTGGGAGTTCTTATTGAGAATAAGTTCAGATAGGAAGGAGTCAGGATCTCACCCCAAGACGCTGTCTGCTTTCACCCCTTCTTCCACCCATTTTTACTTGGGATCTCAAATCCAAATTGAAAATATAGCCTTGTCTTCAGACCTGGGGTAGTACTGCTAATGGATTGATGCTGGCTCCCCTGCTTCATTGAAATCAGAGATGATAGTAACCATTTAGAAGCCTTTAAAACCACAGAGCCCTGAAAAATGAACAAATTCAGTGCTGGGGACCACCTAGAGCCGAACATTTCCTAGGAGGCCCAAAACTTCGATAGAAGCAGCAGCTCCCAGAACATTCTCAGCTGTGCCAAGTGGCTGAGCTCAAAGTACTGCTTGGACCATGCTCCCTTTGTACTTGTGACATCTTCTCGTGCTGGGTTCTTTCCATGACTTCAATATCTCCTACCCACCTGACCTTGTCACACAATCCAATTAAGTCTTATTAAAAGGGATAGCTACTATTTAGTGAGCATTGAATACATATCAACCATTGAACAAACATTAACTTAACTCCTTTTTTAGCCCAATTGCACCGAGACTCTCCTAGTCAAGCACCTGGCAAATTATAGGTATTCGGTCTGGGTTCTCACCTCTCTCTCCACCTCTCCTAAGAGTTCATTTGATTCATCCTGAGATTCCTTCATCTGGCACAACAAATACTCATGGAGTACTGAGTCTGCTATAAGTCTCAGCAGATGCTAAGATGGAATTAGGAACACAAGAGACCCCCTGTGAAGGGAAAAGGGAAGAGGAAGCGGGAGTTGTGGGAAGAACCTTCAGACTGTGGGGCAGGTCTGACACTGGGACATGAAAGTGAGGAAGAAAGAACCATCAGGAAAGTCCTGACCAGGCCGGGAGGGAGCCCCACATCAGGCAGAAATGGCCCAACTCTTGAGCTTGCACTGTGCTCATCAGCAGCTGGGAGTAGCCTGGCGAGAAAGTTACAGGAGCTTTTCAGAGGAGCCCTAAGGAGCAGCAGGTGGAATGCGTTCTGTTCTGAGGGAACCTCCACCTACCACAAGAACGTAATTTCAGAGCATGGGCCAGGATTCAGGAATTCTTGAAACATCCACCTTACATGTCTGTTTCTCTTAGTCTCAAAGCCTTTTCAGTCCTTAAGACTGAAAGAGTCCAGTGTTTACAGGTTTTTGAAAGCCGATGTCACTGGGAAGGAAAAGACCTAAAGCCGTTGTTATCTAATAACTTAGCAAAAGATGGTTGAAGGCCTGCCAAGAGTAGAAGGACAGGACCCACAATCTCTGAGCAGCACATTACTATTTAATGAGATGCTGTCAAGGCACCTTCCCTTACCAGAAGGAATAAAAGCCTCGCTCTGCTTTTCTGTGAGAATTTACTTAGTGTCTCCACAGTTTATATTATAGGCTCATTTTCTTCATTTCAAGAAAATAGCTGCTCAACAGGGAGGCAACTGACCTCAGTGCTTATATACTGAAGTGGGAACATTGAAGGATCATGTCAAATGTCAGGATGCAAGGAGCAGAATGACCATGACTGTGTGTGTTCTATATCTCCCAGTGTTGACCCTTTTTGAGGTCATATAGCAAGAAGGGTAGAGCAAAAATGAGAGGATTTCTTCGCCTATTGATAAAAGAGTAAAAAATGGTTCTTTTCTTTGCGTTCAGCACTAGATAAACCAGCGAATACAGACCTAACCTGTTCTGGGATGAAAGCTGAGACTAATGTTCCCATAATTTGTGGAGAAAACACAGGGGAGCTAATGGGGTTACCTAAAGCCATCCTGTGAGCTAATGGCCAAGACTGACCTCCATAGAATCACATCCTCGATGAGCAATAAAAAATATGATTTAGAACTGAGTAGAAATACTCAAACTAGTTCTTTCTAGTCCAATCACTAAACTGTTAACACAAAGCCTCTTGTGAGCAAAATGAAGATTATCATTGTAGCCTTCTAGGTACATGGTTCTACATCTGTTGCCATGGCAAAGGAACAAAACCTAAGCTGCTGATTAAAATGAATCCTTTTGTTAAGAAACGATCAAGATTCCTATCAGAGTTTTATCACTGTCTTAGTCTTTTCATTTTTTATACTACCCAAAGCCTGGAGCTCAAAGTACCTACTTGAAGTTTGCTTTTTATTGTTTACATAATAAGTGAATTAATTTTATTCCGTCAGTTCCTTGATATTTTTTAGTAGCATAAAATGTACTTTAATCATTCTGCTTATTTGAATGTTTTTATCTCAGTGATGACAAGTAGATTGATGGACAGTGAGGTATACTTTGTTTCTTCTAGAATCTTAATTTTACATTTCAGTATTAAAGTTTTTGAGTGATTCAGTACAGAACACTCAAATAAACCTATCAAATATGAAAGAGGAATAGGAAATTATAAATAAAATAACTGTCAGCCTAGAGATACTAATTCCAGGATAGGCTTTCATAAATCCTTACCTGAAGGTTGTAAATGTTTCTGAGAAAAACCTGATGCTGGTGTGATTTAAGTCTCTCTGCTCAAGAAATTATGCTGTCTTTTTGCTACTATCCGCTTAAAGAGAAATTCAGCTGCAATTTAGATGATGTGTTTCCTCCTTTTTAATTGCTTATTTTCTGTTCTGAAAAGCTTTCCTTCTGACAGTGCTCTTAAGGGTGTGATTTTATAATCAAGAGTCTCTGCCCTTCGTAGCCTCATGAGACTGGAACTTGCTGTTTCTCTACAGAGATGCTTAACAATGAGTCAGGAATGATTAAGAGGCTTTTTGTGGTTTAAACACCTTTTGATAGGAGGCAGAAGGAAAAGGACACCTGTATTCTAGTCTGGTCTAGAAGAGTTATGTGATTTCAAGAAAATTATCCTTAATATGTTTGAACCTCATTTTGAAAATGAGGAATTTAGACTCAGTGGTTCCTTCCCGCTCTATAATGTATTGTCTTTGGTTGATTAGCTGATTGCTCGTGAAGTTTGGTGATTTTTGATACTGAATTTTGTTTTCTACAGTATCAGACTATATATACCCTATTATTGCTATTAAATCTCTCTCTCATTGAAAATGAGACTTTTTAGTAGTTATATACACTTAAATTGAGGTTGAGAATGCTCCCTATTTAATAAGGTCTGTGGGTATTTAGTGTTTAGCTAAAACCTTATTTGCACTCTTTACGTTTTGTGTGTGTTAACGTTATGTGTTTGTTGAATGAATGCTTTTTGATCTATCCTACTGCAAAAGCAGGTGGTTTTATTTCCTTGTTTAATGCACCTTCACAGTTATATTTGCAAAGGGATGTTCAGTAAATGAGAGGTACTCACATATACATTGTATCCTTCCTTTTTTCCTCGAAGGTTGATCAGTGGGCTTGAGAATATAGCTTTTATTAAGAAAAAAAAAAGACACTCATGGTGAGAGTCATTTGAAAAGAGACATTTAGAAAGGTTTCTGTTTTTCTCAGTGTTCTCAAACCTTATTATTTCTGCTTGTTTATTGATGTATTTTACTGTGGCAAGATTGCTTAACATGAGATCAATCCTCTAAAACTTTCAAACGCACCATACATTATTATTGACTGTTAACTTCCAACATTGGTCAGTGGATCTCTAGAGCTTTTTCATCTTGCTTAACTGAGGCTTAGAGCCTGTTGGTTAGTGACTCTCCATTTCCCCTTCCCCACCAGTTCCTGGCACCCTCTGGTCCACTCTTTGATTCTTTGAATATGACTATTGTAGATCCCTCATACAAATGGAATTATGCAGCCTGTATCTGTCCATGACCAGCTTATTGCACTGAGCATAGTGTATTCAAGGTTCATCCATGTCGTCACATATTAAAAAGTTCCTCTTTTTTTTTTAAATTTAAAGCTGAATAGTATTCCATTTTCTGTATATACCATATTTTCTTTATGCAGTCATCTGTCTATGGATATTTAGGTTGCTTCCATATCTTGACTATTGTGAATCATACTGTAGTGAACATGGGAGTGTTCAAGGTCCAAATTCATTCTTTTTGATTCTGAATATTCAGTTTTCCCACCACTTATTGTTGAAGAAATAGTCCTTTCCCTATTGTGTATTCTTGTCCTCCTTGTCAAAGATCAGTTGATAAAATATGCAAGGATTCACATCTATTCCACTGTATGAATGCTCTTCTTATGCTAGTATCATACTGTTTTGATTATTTAATTCTTAAAGATATTTTGAAATTATGGGGTATGATGCTTCCACTTTTGTTGTACTTACTCATATTGCTTTGGCTATTCAAGGTCTCCTGTAGTTCCATATAAATTATAGAATTGTTCATTTTTGTAAAAAATGTTCTTGGGCTTTTGATAGAGATTACATTAAATCTGTAGGTCATTTTGGGTAGAATGGACATTTTAATAATAGTTCTTCTAACTCATGAACAGGAGATATCTTTCCATTTATTTGTATCTGTTTAAAGTGACTTTAATCAACATTTTGTACTTTTCAGTGTACAAGTCTTTCAACTTCTTGGTTAAATATCATATGACTTCACTCATATGAGGAATTTAAGATACAAAACAGATGAACATAAGGGAAGGGAGGCAAAAAGAATATAAAATTTGGGGAGGGGGACAAAACATAAGAGGCTCTTGAATACAGAGAACAAACTGAGGGATGCTAGAGGGGCTGTGGGGGGCGGATGGGCTACATGGGTAAGGGGCATTAAGGAAGACATTTGTTGGGATGAGCACTGGATGTTATACACTGGGGATGAATCACTGGAATCTACTCCTGAAAACAGTATTCTGCTATATGCTAACTAACTTGAATGTAAATCAAAAAAATTTTTAAATATATTTCTAAATATTTTATTCTCTTTGATAATATTTTAATGGGATTATTATCTTAATTTCTTTTTCAAAATGTTAGTATGTAGAAATGCAACTGATTTTTGTGTGCTGTTTTCATATTTTACACTCTTAAGGAATTTGTGTAGTAGTTCTAACAGTATTTTTGTGGAAGTTTTAGGGCTTTCTATATACATGATCATATTGTCTTCAGACAGAGGGACTATTTCTTCTTTCTTTCTTATTTTGATGTCTTTTATTTTCTTTTTCTTGCTTAATTGCTCTGGTTAGGACTTCCACTCCTATATTGAATGGAAGTGGCAAGAGTGGGCCCTGATCTTAAGGGGAAAGCTTTTAGTTTTTCACCACTAACTGTGATGTCAGCTTGCAGATTTTTTGTGTATAGTCTTTATTATTTGTGAAGTACTTTTCTTGTATTTCTAGTTTGTTGAGTTTTTTTAATCATGAAAAGATATTGAATTTATTCAAACTTTCTCAAATCTATTGAGATTATCATGTGGTTTTTATCTTTTATTCTGTAATGTGATATATTGAGTGATTTTTCTGTTGAGCCACCCTTGCATTCCAGGGATAAATCGCACTCAGTTATGGTGTATGATCACTTATTTTGTTGATGAGTTTTGCATTTACGTTCTTTAGGGATACTGATATATAGTCTTTTCTTATAGTATCCTTGTCTGGCTTTAGTATTAAACTGAATTTATAAAATTGGGACTGTTATCAGTTTTCTGGAAGAGTTTAAGAAGTATTTGTGTTAATTCTTTTTTAAATATTTGGTAGAATTCACCAGTGAAGCCATCTGGACCTGTGTCTGTCTTTGTTGGGAGGTGTTTGATTACTGATTCAATCTCTATACTAGTTATAGACTGTTAAGAATTTCTCTTTCATCATGATTATTCATAGTAGGTTGTATGTTTGTGGGAGTTCATCCATTTTTTTCTAGGTTATGCAATTTGTTGGCATATACTTGTTCATAGTAGTCTCTTGTGATTCTTTATATTTCTGTGGCATCCATTATGTCTCTTCTTTACTTCTGGTTTTATTTATTTGAGTCTTCTCTCTCTCTCTCTCTCTCTCTCTCTCTCTCTCTCTGTCTCTGTCTCTGTCTCTGTCTCTGTCTCCCTCCCTCTCCCTCTGTCTCTGTCTTTCATCTAGCTAGGTGTACATCTATTTTGTTTCAGAAAAACCAATTCTGAGTTTTGTTAATTTTTCTATTACATTGCTATCCTCTATTTCATTTATTTCTGCTCTAATCTTTTCTTCCTTCTGTTAAATATAAATATAGCTTGTGCTTTTTCTAGCTCTTTGTGAAATATAAAGTTAGGTTGAAACCTGCTTGAGATTCTCTCTCTCCTCTCTCTGCCCCTCCTCTACTGGAGCATCTTCTCTTCTCTTTCTTTCAAAATAAATAAACTGGAATCTATGATGTCTTTTAATAAAGTTTATTTATTTATTTTAGAGAGAGAGCGAGTGAGCGAGTGAGCATGAGCAGGGGAAGGGCAGGGAGAATCCCAAGCAGGCTCCATGCTGTCAGTGCAGAGCCAGACAAGGGGCTTGATCTCACCAACTGTGAGATCATGGCCTGAGCTGAGATCAAGAGTCAGAAGCTCAACCGACTGAGCCACTCAGGTGCCCCTGCAGTCTCTAATTTCAATGCCCATTCTATTGCTAGTATGCCACAGTTGCCTGTTTTTTGAAACTTCCTGGATTGTTCTGTACAAGATATATCACTAATCAGATATATGTAGAAAAGGAATGAATTGAATTATCTGGTTACAAATGCAAAGGGGTTTTCCTACTCTCTCCATGTATGTATAATACACATTATAGTTTATATTTTATGAATGTTCAAGCTTACTAAAGTTCAAATATAAATTAAATTGAAACTAAAATATACATTTATCAACCAAAAAGTATACTAATGCCCATTATTCAAAAACACAGGAAAATGAAGACTCTCAAACACAGTAATGGGACTTGTCATGTAGGAGGGCAAGTGTAATGGTATTATATATTGAAAACTACAAATACTTGGTAATTTCACTCCTAGAAATTAGCTTAAGGAAATAATTAAGCATATGTATAAAACATGTTCATATAATAATTTCTAATTTTTGTTATTATAAACAACCCAAAAGTCCAACAGTATGGAATTGGATGAATAAATTATGAATATAATAGAAGATACCACTTACCATTATTATAGTGCGTAGGGTGCCTGGGTGGCCCAGTTGGTTAAGTGTCCCACTTCAGCTCAGATTATGATCTCACAGTTTGTGAGTTCAAGCCCTGCCTGGGGCTTTGTGTTGACAGCTCAGAGACTGGAGCCCACATCAGATTCTGTGTCTCCCTCTCTCTCTGCCCCTTCCCTGTGCTCGTTCTCTTTCTCTCCTTCAAAATGGGGAGAGGAAGGGGGAAAGAGAGCAGGGAAGAGTGAGGGACACAGATCAAGGGAGACTACTGAATACTGAAGACGAACCATGGACTGAAAGGGGAGGGGGAGGGAGGGAGGGAGTGATGGTCATGGTGGGGGGCACTTGTGGGGAGAAGCACTGGGTGTTATATGGAAACCAATTTGACAATAAACTATTATAAAAAAGTAAACAATAAAAATTTTAAATATATATGTATATAGCAAATGAATATGGGCATGCAAAGATACATGTATTTTTAAGTACAAATATCTGATTAAAAATAAATATATAATTGTTTTTAGAAAATAAACAGGGCTGCCTGGATGGCTCAGATGGTTAAATGTCCAACTTCGGCTCAGGTCATGATCTCGCAGTTCATGAATTTGAGCCCCACATCAGGCTCTGTGCTGACAGCTCAGAGCCTGGAACCTGCTTTAGATTCTGTGTCTCCTTTTCTCTCTGATGCTCTCCTTTTCATGCTCTGTCTGTCTCTCTCTTTCTCTCTCTCTCTCAAAAACAAATAAACATTAAAAATATTTTTAAAAAACCAATATATTATAGATGGCTTAATAGCTTGAGGCATAATTTACATACCATAAAATTCAACAATAATAAGTTTATAGTTAAATAACTTTTAGAAATTTAGAGATTTGTATGTCCACAATAATCCAGCTTTAGAGTAATCAATTTTTCTAAGTTTTCATTTTAGTTCCAGTATAGTTAACAGCATTACATTAATTTCAGATGTATAAGATAATGATTCAACAATTCTATACATTACTCAGTGCTCACTATGAGAAGTATAGTCTGCAATCCCCATCCCTATTTCACCCATCCCTCCACCCACCTTCCCTCTGCTACCAGTTTGTTCTCTATAGTTAAGAGTCTGTTTCTTGGTTTGTCTCTCACTTTTTTTCTTTACTTGTTTGTTTCTTTTTAAAATTTTTTTTAAGAATGTTTGTTTATTCTTGAGAGAGACAGAGCATGAGCATGGGAGGGGTAGAGAGAGGGAGAGAGGGAGACACAATCTGAAGGAGACTCCAGGCTCTGAGCTGTCAGCACAGACACTGATGTGGGGCTCGAACTCACAAACTGCAAGATCATGACCTGAGTTGAAGTCAGATTCTTAACTGTCTAAGCCACCCAGGCACCCTTGTCTGTTTCTTAAATTCCACATATAAGTGAAATCATATGGTATTTGTATTTCTCTTACTTATTTCGCATAGCATAATACTCTCTAGCTCCATTCATTATGTTGAAAATGGCAAGGTTAACTCTTTTTATGGCAGAGTAATATTCCATTTTAAACACACACACACACACACACACCCCATATCTTCTTTATCCATTCATCTATTGATGGACACTTGGGCTGCTTCAATATTTTGGGCTATTGTGAATAATGCTGCAATAGGCATAAGGGTACATGTATCCCTTTAAATTAGTGCTTTTGTATTTTGGGAGTAAATATCTAGTAGTGGAATTATTGGATCGTAGAGTAGTTCTATTTTAAACTTTTCAAAGAACCTCAATACTGTTTTCCACAGTTTACATTCCCAGCAACAATATGCAAAGGTTCCTTTTACTCCACACCCTCTCCAACACTTATTTCTTGTGTTTTTGATTTTATCATTCTGACAGGTATGAGGTGATATTTCATTGTGGTTTTGATTTGCATTTTCCTCATGATGAGTTATGTTGAGCGTTTTTTCACATGTCAGTTGGTCTTCTAGACGTCGTCTTTGGCGAAATGCTTTTTCATGTCTTCTGCCCTGTTTTTAACTGGAATATTTGTTTTTTGGGTATTGAGTATGATAAATTCTTTATATATTTTGAATATTACCCATTTATCTGATATGCCATTTGCAAATATCTTCTCCCATTCAATAAGTTGCCTTTTACTTTTAGTGATTGTCTCCTTTGCTCTGCAAAGGCTTTTAATTTTGATGTAGTCCCAGTAGTTTATTTTTGGTTTTGTTTGCCTTGCCATACAGGGAAAAATATTACTATGGCTGATGTCAGAGAAGTTACTGCCTGTGCTCTCCTTTATGCCTTATGCCTATGGTTTCTGGCCTCACATTTAAGTCTTTAATCCATTTTGAAGTGGTTTTTTTTTGGGGGGGGGTTGTGTATGGTTTAAGAAAGTAGTCCAGTTTCATTTGCATGTAGCTGTCGTGTTTTCCCAGCACTATTTGTTGAAAGACACTGTCTTTTTCCCATTGCATATTCTTCCCTCATTTGTCATAGATTAATTGACCATGTAATTGTGGGTTTGTTTCTGTGTTTTCTTTTTTAAAATTTATTTATTTATAGAAGAGCAGAGAGAGAGGGTAGGAGGAGAGAGATAATCCCAAGCACACTCCTTGCAGTCAGCTTAGAGCATGATGTAGGGCTCAATCTCATGAACCATGAGATCATTACCTGAGCCGAAACCAAGAGTTGAACACTTAACCAACTGAGCCACCCTTATTTCATGGTTTTCTATTCTGTTCCACTGATATATATGTCTATTCTTGTGCCATTACCATACTTTTTTGATTATTACAGCTTTGTAATATAACTTGACATCTGAAATTGTGATACCTCCAGTTTTGTTTTCCTTTTTCAGTATTTCTTTGGCTATTCAGGGTCTTTTGTGTTTCCATACAAATTTCAGGGTTGTTTGTTCTGGCTCTGTGGAAACAAAGGCTGTTGGTATTTTGATAGAGATTGCAGTAAACCTGTAAATTTCTTTGGATAGTATGGTCATTTAAAAATGTTTGTTCTCTCAGCTCATTAATACAGAATGTCTTTCCATTTCTTTGTTGTCTTCAATTTCTGTCATCAGTGTTTCATAGTTTTCAGAGTACTGGTCTGTCACCTCTTTGGTTAAGTTTATTCCTCGGCATTTTATTATTATTGGTGTAATGGTAACTGAGATGGCTTTTTAAATTTCTCTTTCAGCTGCTTCATTAATGGTTTGTAGAAATGCAGTGGATTTCTGTACATTGGTTTTATATTCCTGCAGCTTTACTGAACTCATTAATCACTTTTAGTAGTTTTTTTGGTGGACTCTTTAGGGTTTTCTATGTAGAGTATCATTTCATCTGCAAATAGTGAAAGTTTTATTTCTTCCTTACCAATTTGGAGACCTTTTATTTCTTTTCTTGTCTGATTGCTCTGGCTAGGACTTCCAGTGCCATGTTGAATTAAAGTGGTGAGAGTGGACATCCTTGTTTTGTGTCTTGTTCCTGATCTTAGGGGGGAAACTGTCAGTTTTTTCCCATTGAGTATGGTGTTCATTGTGAGTTTTTCATTTATGGCCTTCATTATGTTGAGGTATGTTCTTTCTCAACCAACTTTTTTGAGAGTTTTTATCATGAATGGATTTTGTCCTTTGTCAGATGCTATTTCTGCATCTATTAAGATGATCATATATTTTTTATACTTTCTCTTTTTGATGTGATCTATCATGTTGATTGCCTTGCAAATATTGAGCCATCCTTGCAACCCAGGAGTAAATTGACTTAATTGTGGTGAGTAGTTTTGTAAAATTTTTTGTTAGATTTGGTTTGCTAGTGTTTGATGAGGATTTTTGCATGTATGTTTATCAGAGATATTGACCTGTAATTCTTTCTTTTGTAGTGCATTATCTGGTTTTGGTATCAGGGTAATGCTGGAGTCACAGAATGACTCTAATTTGTGATAGTTTTGGCAAAAAAAAAAGTATGGAAGAAGAGTAAAGACATAAGAGGTTTTTTAAATTAGAAAATGTAACTTTGGCATAGAGTATTTCATAAACAAGATTCAGTATATTATGACATACTGATCACTTTCACTTTATTATATTCAGGAAGATCTATACTTCAAAAGATAGCACTTAGAATTTGAAAAAAAAACCCAAAAGCAGGAGAATGTATTTGTAAAACTGAGCTATCAAAGGATTAGTATCAAGAACATTTAAAGAAGTTTTGTAAATCAATAAGGAAAAATAAGAATGCATCATAGAAAAAATTAGGCAAAAATACAGGACCAATGACTTCAGAAGGGAGCAGGGAAAAGTCCAATATATCCTTTATTTGTTGAAAGTCTAAAATGCAGTGTCTAAAATGCCGTCTGCCTTGTGGCAGATAGAAGAGCACGTCTACTAGTTTAACAGGTGCATGTCCAGAAGGAGCTGGAACAAGGATTTATTCATGTTGTTTCAGCTGCAGGTCCCTCAGGAGGGAAGTGAAAATAAAATATTAGTATTTCTATTATTTAAGAAGTTTTATTATATTGCATTCAAGTGCTGATTTCTATTTTATTTATGCTGTTTGGCTTCTGCTATGTTTCCAGAATCTGAGATATCATACCTTTGTTCAATGCTGCAAAATTATTGGCTGTTGCCTCTTTTCAGTTTTCTTTGTTCACCTCTTTGAATTGTGTAGAAAGTTAGATCCTTTCTCTGTCTCTTCTATTGCATATTGTCTTTGTGCTTCAATTTGATAATTACTTCAGATTTATATTCTGACTCCCTAATTCTCTCTTTATCTGTATCTAATCTGTTATTTAACCTGTTCATTAAGTGTTTAGTTCCTTTTTTCTTTTAAGTTTTTATTGCTTCGTTTGAAATCTGCCTGGCTTTGTTATAATCTCTCTCCCTCATGTTTCAACTACCTTCCCCCTGCCCCCCACCTTTGAGCACTGAAGCATGTTTCTGCTAACTCTTTTTTAGGATCTTTTTTTTCTTTGTGTAGTATGAATACATGGTTAGACTGAAATTTTTTTAGCTGTGAATTCATACTTATAAGATTAAATCTTTGGGTATTCTGAGAAATCTGGCTTGATAATGTATGTCCTAAACAAAGAATATATTTTTTTATAAAAGGGGGCCCAGGATATTACTAATACAGAAGTACTTTAAATTAATCTCTCAGTTTAGGGATTTCCTGTATCCTGCAGGTAGAGATATTGAACTTCAGATTCTAATGTGGACTAGCTTTGGCTATAAATTTTTAAGAATTTTTTGTACCCATAGCTAAGCCTGAGACAGTATGTCATCTTCCTTTGTTTATGGGCAATAATGATCATCTCAGTGTTACAATTCTAAGCCTCCACTTTGACTCATCTCCCCCCCAAAATTGTTACAATCTAAAATGTGACACTCCTGGCTAAAGAAAATGCTTACAGGACAGCACGGATTTCAGTGCTAGATTATATAGTCTGTAGGTGTTTCCTGTTCATAGTATGTGTATCTGTTTCCTGTTTTGGGCACTGCTGGGTTTTTTTTTTCTTACTTTCTTAAAAGCTCAGCTATACATTTAAAATATTTGCCATACTTTTAATAATTTTATAAAAGTAATATTTTTTAGGAAATTTAACTATTTCTGTTACCAAAAGCAGAGCTTCCAGTACATTTTTTAAAATAAGTATTACCTTCTAATTTACCAGTCTGAAAATAAGATATTCAGAATTGATTGTAAGTAATCTGTATAACATCTAGAAGATTTTTTTAGAAAAGAGGATATATATAGATTTTTGTAGTCTGCTGTTCTGTGTGTTCCCTGTATAGTTCCCCACAGATTTTTAATTACCTAGGAATTAGGGGGTCTTTATTATTTGAAAAACAGCTAGGGTGTAGGTATGTATCAGCAGGTTGCATTATGTTAGTGACCTTAGGCCCTAGAAACACTTCCACCATGAATGCTCAACTTATTCTTCATGATGCTTATGAATATTTCAACTAAGCCTGTCTAGATATTACTAAAGCAAGCCAGGAGACCTTGACACAAATACAGTTTTAAGAAAGGCAAGCCATGGGGCACCTGGGTGGCTGAGTCCATTAAGCATCCAGCTTCGGCTCAGGTCATGATCTCAGTCTGTGAGTTTGAGCCTCAGGTCGGGCTCAGTGCTGACAGCTCAGAGCCTGGAGCCTGTTTCAGATTCTGTGTCTCCCTCTCTGTCCCTTTCCCTGCTCGTGCTCTTTGTCTCTCAAAAATAAATAAACATTTTTTTTTTAATTTTAAAAAGGAAAGGCAAGCCATGGCTTTGATTTCAGCCTGTACCCAGTTTCTTCTTGCATTGACCATTTTCTCGAACCTGTGGGAGAAAGTTTAGTATTGTCTCTTTGTATAATATCCCAGATTTTAAAATATGAAAGACATAACAGTATGAAAATACGGGTACAAAGAGATCATCTGTATTCTTGTTGTTACTCATTACTGAAATGAGGCAAAACTCTGTATTTCATCAATCTGTAAGATGTGTATATTTTCACTTTTTAACATCTATGCAATTAGGATGCACTTTGCACTTGATGGTATAAAACTGAATTACAAATATTTTTATTTCCTAATGGTGTACAAAATACAAAAAAAGGTGCATGTTATAATTAATGACACTTCATATTTAAGGAAATACGACATTTGTGTTTAATTCAGTCCCACTAGTGAAAATCCTGCCTATTTATTATTCTGCAGAAGTGATCTATTACCAGTCCTATTTCTTCCTGAATAAAACGTTACTGGAATGTTTTGGTATTCTGTTCATAAGCGGGCCACAAATGCAGATTGAGTCCAAAGGTGTGTAAGTGCTTGTATATATTAAGTATCTACTATTTCCCATATATTATGCTCTTTGGAAATGCGCCTAATACTTTAATACTATATTATTTCTCTGTCGTAGAGTTTGTTTAGATCAAAGACAAAGATAATATGTCTTTGGAAGCTGAAAGATCACAAATGACGTTTTGAAAATGTATTTGTCTCTGAAAAACTCAGTAACTTAGACATACTAACTCAACATATTTTAAGATTGTGGTTAAAATAGAACTATCCATCTGACACACACTGTTTAGGAGGAGTCAGATTACAAGTGCATGTTGCCCTTGAGGTATTACATGTGCTTAAAAATGATATTCAAAGAAAAGTGTGTGAGTTATAAGGTGGAAAACAGCATGTTTATGGGAAGAAATTTTAATGATGTTTTATTTACAACATCAACAAACATAAATTTAGCCCAAATTATGTATGAATATAGCTCTGTGCTCTTCATGCTGAAAAATTTAACATTTGGTTCTATGTTACACTCCAGAAAAATACAGGCTAGCAGTTGAGAAGATAGTATATGAGAGGTGATAAAAATTACTAATTTGGAAGTGTTTACAGATTTTCTTGTCCTGATGCCTGCCAAAGATTTCTGTATTTTATAGCCCTTATCTTTCTACTCCCACAGTCTCTCAAAAATATGAGGATAGTGGATTTCTACCAGGTTGGTTCCTACACATATCTTACCTTTTATAAAAATAAAAGGAAAAGGAGGAAAGTCACACAAATCCCATGGAGAACTTTATGATTATGGGCAAACATTTTTTAAACCACCACCCAGATCAAAAACCAAACCTACCAACCCAGATCTTCCATGTGCCTTGTCCCAATTTTTTCTCTCCACCTGGATATAATGAGCAAACAGATTCCTCTAGTAATTATTCCCTTGTATTGTGGTGTCATCACACTGATGCTCCTCTCTAAAACTATAGTTCAGTTGCACCCATTTTTATGGGTGTTAAACATCTCTTAATTTACAGATTACCCTGCAGTCTTTTAGAGAGGGGCTCATACTCTAGCTTTTGCTGAGTGCCTTCTCACGGTGCAGGTCATTTTCTTCTGATGTAAAAAGGTTGCTTTTGGAAAGTCTCATTATAATCCAGTTGTGTTTTTTTTTTTTTTTTACCCCATAAGTCATTTGCTCTTTATGTCTAATTGCACAAAGAATTTTATTTCTTTGTCTTTTAAAGCCCAGTAATTTTACAGAACTATGCCTTGATGTTTGTTCTGAGTTGATATTCTTAGGTATATGGTGTGCTTTGGTCAATCTGAAATTCTCAAGAGGCAAGAATTAATAAGCAAAAGCATTTATTTGGGAAAAATAATTGCCATTTGGGGTACACAGATTTGGGTATCAATCTAAATAGTGTCCCACTAGGGAGCAAAAGTCAGGGATTTTTAATGACAAAATGAGAATGCCCTTATAAGTTGTTTACAAAGAATTTTGATTGATGTTGGGGACAGAAAACTAATCTTATCTAAACATAATTAGTTGCTAAGGCTATCACTAAGCAAAAGTCTCATACTATCGCAAGTTATAGGTGTTCTTGCAGAATATTTGATTATCTGTGGTTTGGCCCAGTTCAAAGTTCATGGTTCCACCTGTGAGATGGTGTGCATAAGGCTCACCTCCTTAATGATCTTCTGGCTCCACTTTAAAACCCTTGACAGGGGCACCTGTGTGGCTCAGTCGGTTAAGCGTCTGGCTTTGGCTGAGGTCATGATCTCAGGGTCGGTGGGTTTGAGCCCCGCATCGGGCTCTATGCTGACAGCTAGCATGGAGCCTGCTTCATATTCTGTATCTCTCTCTCTCTGACTCTCCCCTACTTGCACCGTCTCTGTCTCTCAAAATAAATAAAAAAAAAAAAAGTCTCTTGCTAAAACCCTTGACAGCCATGGCTTCATTGTATTTCACCTTTCACACTTTGAATATCTAATTTCAAGTCTTTATATTTTAGAAAAACATTCCTGGGGCACCTGGGTGACTCAGTCAGTTAAGCATCTAACTCTCGACATCAGGTCAGCTCATAATCTCGCAGTCACATCAAGCCCCGAGTCAGGCTCTGTTCTGACAGTGGAGGGCCTGCTTGGGATTCTCTCTCCCTCTTCCTCTGCCCCTCCCCCACTCGTGCTTGCTCTCTCTCAGATTAAACAAACATTTAAAGAAAGCATTCTTGAATTATAGATTCTAGTATTGGCACTATTCCTTTAGTGGTTTCTGTACTTCTTTAAGAACTCTATTCTAGTGTGTTGAGTTTTGTCTTTAGTATTTGTTATTTTGTCTCCAATCTTTCTGCTTTTCCTTATTTCTTTTTGATTTTTAAAGACTGCCTCCATTTCATTTTTATGTATTAAAGTATTATATGTTATGTTTCTGTGTTCTTGTGTTCCATCTAATTTAGACTTCCTTTCTGAAATAATTTTCTTCTAATTCTTTTCTGAATTTTGTCACCTTGTTTCTGAGCTACTCTAACTCTGACTCATGTTGTTCTTTCATTTCTTCAGTTTCTTTTCTCCATTCTTCTCTCATTTTAAAATGCTTGGTTACACTTTTGATGTGTTTTGTGAACTTTGTCTTTCTGGTGTGCTTTCATTGTCTGCAGTAATTGTGTTCTGCTCTTTAATTCCCATTTTCTTATAGTACAATATATAAAATTTAACCTTAATAATTTTCTGCAGCCAACTTTAAAAAAATACTAATTTTCCTGACTTTTTAAGACGCTTATGTTAATAATACTTTTTCCGGCTTCACAGAGCTCCCTGGTCAGAGACTATCTTGTCGTATAGAAAAAATTTAGTAACTTTCCCTCTGAGAGTTCCTGGCTCTGTTACTCTCCCCTACTTTTAAGTGTATCTTCTTTTCTTTATCGCTGTGACCTTGTCCTGCTCAGCTTTGATGTGACTTCCCACAGTTTCCTTTCAGTGTGGGGCCCTCCTGGCTCACAGTATTAGCTAGTTGATTTTAAGAGTTCACAGGTCCTCTACAGTTCTAGCCCCTGTAGGCTTTACTGGGATATTTATGTTTATCCACTTTTGGGTAAAACTCTTTCTGGGTTTAGCTAATGTTCTCAAGTTAGCTAATCATACTTTCTAGTGAATATTTGTTGGCTGTATTAGATTCTTTTGTCCTCAGGTCTGTCGTATGTCCCATTACTTCCCTTGTTTTCTTCCTATGTATCCAGTGACCCCAGGCATTGCAGATTTTTTTGTCTGTCAGTGGTTTTACTTTTACACACTTATAATTTGAGTTTCATGATAATACTTCCAAATCTAGCTTTGTTGTATTTGTTGTCGGTGGCTTTTTTGTCGGTGGTGGTGGTTTTATCTGTTTGCTCTGTCTTTATGAGTGGATTCCAGGAGTTTCAAAAGCTATGCCACCAACATGGCCATCAATCCTCCTGTTGTTGTTTTTCTTGTTTTTCTACTTGTAGAATAAGGAAATCAGTCCAGGTAAATAGAACCAGTATTATAGTGGCTTGAGGAGAAGGGAAGAAATCTTCACCAATGTACATACGAAGATCTAGGAGAGAAAAGAGGAAAAGGAAATAAAATCAGATTAGAGACTGAGATGGAATTTTGAAGAGGTTCTGGAAAATGAAATGATCTGGAAGAGGATATGGCTTAAAGAATGCAGAGGTTATAAAGATGAATGCAAGAAGTTGGGTCCCCTGTTCTATCCTTGATGAGAAATAAATCAAGAATAGAACCACTTTTTAATATCTTTTGCAAGTGAACTTCACATTTTGTTTTGTTTGTTGGTTAGCTTTTGTGGTTTTTTTCCTTCTAAGATTTTATTTAAATTCAGGTTTAGTTAACATGTTAGCATTGGCTTCTGGAGTAGAATTTCCTGATTCATCACTTACATCTAACACGCATTGCCCATCACAAGTGCCCTTCTTAACACACGTCAATCACCCATTTCCCCCATCCACTCACTCCTCTCTGTTTGTCCCCTGTTGTTAACAGTCTCTTACGGCTTGCTTGCCTCTGTGTTTTATCCGCTTCTCTTAGCTTCATCTGTTTTGTTTCTTAAATTCCAGATATGAGTAAAATCACATGGTAATTGTCTTTCTCTGATTGATTTATTTTACTTGGCATAATACACTCTAGCTCCACACATAGAGCCCGACACGGGGCTTGAACTCGAGAATGATGAGATCACGACCTAGGCTGAAGTCAGACGCCCAACCAACTGAGCCACACAGGCGCCCCCAGTTACTATTTTTTAAATAGTAACAGTTTGGAGAACAGAAGAAAAAGAAAAAAAGATAACCTTATCTTTGTAAAAGTGACGTTTTTTCCTGTTACAGAAGCCGGCACAGCCGCCTCACACCAGAACATGATGGCTGCAGGGGCTTAGATCAAAAGGCGGTCAGAAGCCTGACCTCCTGCTAAATCCGATAGTATCTGATCTTATAAGCAAGAAGACATTGAGGCTGCATGTCACAGACCTGATTAATTTTCAAGTAGGGCAAATACAAACAGGGAAGATTGATACTCTGATTTTCCTAATTAACTCAGATGATTCATGGTGGGTGAATAGCCGGGGTCTCTACTCTTCCATCACCCGGATGGGCAAGAGCTTGCTTTCTGAGAAATGATCTGACAATTAAAATGCACAGGCAGTGCCCTAAGAAACCTGATTTTAAAGGGCTGTGCTTCCAATGCTGGAGTTTTATCTTGAACAGGATACATACAGCTCCATACAAAAAAAAAAAATAAAATAGGCAGATTGAGATGTTTACAGAGTGGTTTTCCAAAGGCACAAACAGAAATATTAATGCTAATGTATTAACAGTTTCCTTAATTTCAATGACAATTCTCAATGACACGAATAAACAGTATTGGGATCTGAGAAACATATTATTAACCTTCATTTGCCTGTAACCTTTCTAAGAGACATAAAGGACTAAACTGGTTTTGAAAAAAGCGGCAGAATCTGGATATCAGGTGCCATCTGTATGTGTTTTGCTGCTTTGGGAGACGAGTGGATGTTCTTTCTGCCAGCCTCTTGAATCCTGGGTTTTGCCCAAAGGAGTATGTGTCTTAAGCCAACATATTAGTCTCCAGGGAGTTCAGCACGCAAAGACCCCTTTTTCTATCTGCACAACCAACACGTCTGTTGAGAATAAAGAGGGCCGGGCTTTGACATTTTCCAGCTTGTTATCTATTTAATTTTCCATCTGCTTTTGCCACCGCCTTCCAAGGGAACATCTGCTGCACATCCCAGAGAAGGAAAGGGAGATTGAATCCATGCCACCCGGCTCTGCAGTCCTAAACCTTGGGATTCAGATGAAGGGAAGGAAAGAAGACTAACAAATGGTCCAGAAAATGAAATGAGGACAGTCTGTTGAGAACAAAGCTTTATTTCCATGTATTGCAGAGCCCACACGATCAGGCAGGCTGGACAGCAGTGTCTGCCACTGGCAAGGGCGAGAAGCAGGGGAGGCAGCCAGTGCCGGGGGGGTGGGGGTCCGGGGAGGGAGGGAGAATAGTTTCTGACACCCAGATATGCCTTCTAGTGCCTGAATCTGCAGGTAGCGTCCGGTTGCTCACATACCCTTTAAACATAAACACCTTGCTATGAGCAGGGCTTTGCTTTGGTATTATGGAGGCAGAGATGATTATAAGATATATTTCTTGCCTTTATGGATTTTTCTATATATATATATATATTTATTTATTTATTTATTTTGAGAGAGCACGAGCACAAGTGGGGGAGGGACAGAGAGAGGGAGAGAGAATCCAAGCAGGATCCATGCTGTCCCTGCAGAGGCCGACCTGGGGCTCAGTTCCATGAACCATAAGGTCATGACCCAAGCCAAAATCAAAAGTCAAAAGCTCAACCGATTGAGCCACCCAGGCATCCCTTATTTCCTGCCTTCAAAGCACTAGCCTAGGATATGGGAGGTAAGTAAATAGCAGATTTTAATATACAATGATAAATTGTACGTTAGTCAATTCCTCTGGCTGGGAACATAGACGGGAAAGGACGTGTGCCGAATCCCATGAAGCAAAGTGGTAGTTCAAGGAAAGGAAAGGCTCTACCAAGATGGCGCCATGAGTAGAGTCTGGAAGAATAAATAAGAATATTAGAAAACAAGCTCTTTTTTCTCCTTATGATCCAGGGGTGGTAGCACATAGCGGCCAATCTTTGTATTGACTCAAAGACGTGAATCCCCTAAAGCCTTAAACCCACCTGCCACCCATTTCAATGTCAAGGCATCAGCTATTCACAGTGTACTAGCTGGTTGTGCCGTCTCTTAATGTTATCTGAAGAGTCACTAGTAGGATAGCAAACTCTCATCAGAGAGGGATGGATGTCTCAGTATAAAATATCACTTCTTAATTTGCTGCCGTGGAATAGCCAGTTGTTGGATTTTGACTGTTCTTAAGTATTGAACTCCAGCATCACCAAAATCGTAACATAGGAAGACCACAGTAGCTAATGCAATAAATTTTTAGACTTAGGAGCTTCTCTACATCAAATATTGGTGAATATCTGGTGTGGGTACCATGAGGCACACAGAGTATAAGGTGTGACTTTTGAGTCTATGAAGCTAAAATATGATTGCAATGATATGCGATTAGTTCTATTATTCTGACATGACAAATACTTAACATTTAAATGAGGAAAAAGCAAGACTAACATGATAATGCATTGCTTAGTAAGTGTATGCTTTTTTCACCTTCCAGGCTGTCTACAAATAGGTATAAGACTTTATAGCTTGCTCTGGATTAGTCGTGGTGTATACAGAGATGCAAATATAATCGGCATAATCTCTGACTACACCATTACATTGTCTTGGCATTTTAATAAATTTTGTTTTACTTATAAACATGTTTTAATAAATTTTATTTTTTTTAAATGCTTTCACAAAATGGAAATGACCATGGGGAAAGAATCAAGCACATGCTTTTTTTCCTATCACATTTTTATCTCAAAAGAAGGTTTTTCTCCGTTAAAAAAAAAACACATTGAGAAATAATTTTTGTGGAGTTAAAAAAAATTTTTTTGTTTATTTTTTATTGAGACAAAGAGAAACAGAGCATGAGTGGGGGAGAGGCAGAAAGAGAGGGAGACACAGATTCTGAAGCAGGATCCAGGCTCTGACTTGTCAGCAGAGAGCCCAATGCGGGGCTTGAGCCCACAAACCCTGAGATCATGACTTGAGCCAAAGTCAGACACTTAACTGACTGAGCCACCCAAGCACCTCAATTTTTTGAAGTTTTTATTGCTACTCACTAACAAGCTGTTTGATAAACTAAATATGTGGTGTGTTTTTACCTTGAATTAACTCACAGAAACTCTTAGGTTATTATAAGCATGTAATGTGGTTTATGGTTAATTTCTTAAGTGGAGTTTAAAGGCATGAAAATTTTTAAGTTTCAAATCAGATCAGTGGATATGGTAGATAAGACAATTTCCTGTGTTTACCTACAAGAATGCACTTAAAAAGAAACTGATAATTGAAGCATTTTATGATTTCAAAAAGGAACAAAATGAAGATATCTATGGTATTAGGTAGTTCTGCTATCAGAAAAAAAATTTCCAAAATAATACCCATCAGGAAGCCACAATCGAATATTTCGTAATTTACAATTGATGGAAACACGGACTGTTTTGAGTTGGAATGTATCCCTGAGTTATAGTCTGATTTTCAAATGTGAAAACTGAGACCCAGAGAGATTAAATAACTACATTTTGGTTTTTCTGAGTTTCCAAATGTGACACGAGACATCCCAGCACATCATGACTTCTGGCATTATCTTGTCATGGTCACTTTTTTCAGTTTTATGTTTTCAACCGTGAAAAAATTGTTTATGGACAGAGCTAGATAAATCTGTTTCTTAGCTGAACTTGCACTTATTCCCACCCAGTGCTCTAGAAAATCAGGTTTAGTTGGCAGGTCTCATGATACGACAGAGTGGCTCTGGCATTTTTATTCCATGCCAATCTGATTTTCTTTCCTTTCTTGGTTCTCCCTGAGCTTGTAGAAGACAAGAACAGCAGGTAGCACCATGCAAGCCCACCTGTCTCCCAAAGCTGAACTTGGCAAGTGTAGCTATTCCGCGTGCAATGATCTCTGGGTAGATTGGGGGCTGTTTGAAGGAACGGTGCTTCTGTGACGTTTAGATACAAATGCGCTTCAGGTATGTTCCTGAGGGAGGCACGTAAGCAGATTTAGCAAACTGTTTAAATATTCCATGCCTAACATTTTCTGAATTTGGGGATAACTACACATAATTTCCTTTGGCTTCAGTATAATACAGATCAGGCATAATAAATACATCAAGAGGGAACTAAGCCAATTGCTGAAACGTGACTTCATTTAGTTGATAATGGAGAAAATACACGATGGCATGGCCATTACTTAAATGAAGCACAGAACAAACTGAGTTAATCACATCCCAACCTTTTTTTCCCCCCAGAGAATATTCTTTTCCTTTCCTACATAGGTCTGTTCCATAATTCTGTCTGTTTTGTCCTTTTTCCTTATATTGATGCAAGTGCAATGGCAGATGAGCTAGACTTTCCTGTTGTCTCTGCAGCTCTTACTTATATTCACCTCCTGGTGGGCGACTAGAGCTGCATCCCAGCCTCCAGGGCCAGTGTGTCTCTCTTCCTCAGGACTAATCTGAGGCTGCTGGCTACATGGGGGAAAACCATTCCGGGGTATTTTTCCCTCTCATATGTGTAACGGTCTTTGCTTGGTCATCTTTAGGACTACCAAGAGGCCTCCAACTTGGAACAGTTTGTAACTCGATTTTTATTGAAGGAGACCTTGAATCAGCTGCAGTCTCTCCAGAATTCTCTGGAATGTGCCATGGAAACTACGGAGGAGCAAACCCGTCAAGAAAGGCAAGTTGAATATTTTCATATACTGTCTTGTTACTTACTGTGAAATACCAGTTGAGGGGCGTTCATGCTTAAACTAGTGAAAACTAAAAATGAGAATTAGTAAATTTAAGTAGAATGACAGGACCCTCCATTGGGTGCTTGCCTTATCCGTCATTTATTCAACAAATTTAAATTGAGAATTTAATAGATGGAGAAACCTGTAAAAGATACTGTAATAAGGTAAAGATACATTTTACAAAGTCCTGACTCTTTAGGAGGCTAACATCTAACATGTAAATAAGACATGAAGAGTGAAACCATGATGCAAGATGCAAAGTGGTACATACCATACAGAAGGGGAAGTAGCTTGCCAAGGATTTAGGAAGAGTAAAAGGTTAAATATGGAGAGAGAGGAAAGACAATTTCATGGAATTCCCTGACCATATTTGGGCTCATCTTGCAAATGAGTATTATGTGAAAACGTGGAAGTGATAGAAAATAGACTAAGAGGCCAAATGAACTTGGATGTACCTGGGGACTTGGGAATAGAATCAGCCTTTGTAGTTAAGGAAATAGAGAAAAGAGATGGTAGGAAAAGTTTTCAGAATTCAAGACCACCAAGTAATATGACAGAGAAGATAAGTAATGAGATTATAAAAGCTATATAAATAAAGGTGCTAACGCTAAAGAGAAACCTGAATTAGAAATGTGTAAGGCAGACATCAAAATTATTCCAACCAACAGTTGGTACTTTCTTGAGCTACCGTTGTTTATACCTTGCAGACTGGAGAAGGCTTGGCAAAACTCATGCTTATGCAACACAGTGTTGCATGTGTTACTTCAAACGTATACATGTGACCATCTAACTTTTTGCATTTTAAGTTAGGGAGGGAGAACTACACAGTAGCTTTTTTGAATAGCCTGATGATAATAGACTACTCAGTAGGGCCAATTTTTCTAAACAAATTAATGGATACATAATTATTAGGACATCTGAGAGAAACAGTCAAATTTTCAACCATGTGTTTACAATGTCAAAATGAGTGAGCACCACCAAATTCTAACAAAAAAGCCTCTAATCTCCTATCTAATGAGCTTGTGCAGCTGATGAACATGGGTGTCCACTCTTCAGTGGATCTGTGGAGCATTTTCACATTATAAACTCATTTCTCCTGCATTGAGTGAGTCCGTCTCAAACGGCAGGTATAACCTATAGCTGTAGAGAAGCAGCAAGCCGGCCCCTCAGGTTTGAGCAGAGGATAACAGAGTACCGTGCAACACAATGATACTGATTTCATGTTCCAAACAGGAAAATGACATTGGTTTCTTTGTTGTGTTTAGATTTTCTTGACACATAATAGATTCTCCCTTTTTAGAATCCATTATTAGCCCCTGAGAAGAGGCCTGCAAAAGTGCTCCACTTCCCTTCTTCCCCTGCAGTTTGGGTTTTGTCTATAGTCATCTCCTGCAAGCTTGAGTTCTACATTCACCACTATATAGTGAATACATAATGAACAGCTGCTTTCGGTGTCAGACCGGAGGCTAGCCTTGACCCCCTGTGAAAGCTACCAACAGCTGCAGCTGTGAGAAAGAATGTGATGATGTAGAACTTAAAGAACATAGAAGACATTAGAGGACTAATTGATATTTTATTTATAGGTTTCTAGGTCAAACACAGCTTGGAAGAATAAGAACTGTTACAGGTCTGATGTAAATCTGGGGAGGGCTATTGTGTGGGTATTTGATTAAGGTACCCAGAGGTGCTCACCTCCCACCCCAAATCCATAATACTCCTCCTAGAGTGGTTTTCAGTGAACAAAAATAAAGTAAAAAGCAAATGAAAAACTAGTTTCCATCCACGATGAGTTTGTGCCCATAAATCCAACTTGAAATCTCTGGTGACCCTGATGGAAGAGTGTGAATTATGCTCATGCTTAAAAGTCCTATGTCCCTCTCCCTACCTTCATCTTCCAATCCTGGCCACTAGAAACCAAAGCAAGGAGAACCCCAGGGGCCCCCATCGATGGGGAAAAAACAGGACAAGAAAGATGGCTCTCCTTTTCCTATGATATTAAACAAGAGACCAGTATATAAGCCTCGGAGATTACAAGACTTGAAGGGGATCTTTAGGGCAGATTTAATGGCAGAGAACATTCTCCCTGGAGGTCTTCACACCCACCCCATAGTACCGTCTTCTTCTGGCTGGCGCTTCCCCATTTGCCTGGTCACTGCTTGGACAGCACTTGCTCTTGGAACCCTTCACTGCTCTCCAAATAGGACATTATGCCTCCTGCTCCACCACTACTTACTTCCTCAGTACCCTCTAGTACCCTCTACTTAGCTGTACCTACAAACCCAGTCCTTTACTGATCTCTCCTGTTAGACTTGGAGTTTCTAAATAACAGGGCTCTGCCATGTTTCCCTCTACCTGGCACGACTACATGCTAAATATATGAAGCCGAATGAATGAAAGGGGATCCCAAGTAAAGGGAACTATGTAAAAAAGCAGGGAATGAGGACCTGGGTCAGTGAAAGTAACCTACCAGGCACGTAAGGCTAAGGAAGGTCTTAGAGCTAGACAGCCGCATTTAAATTTCATATGATCAGAGATTGTCTTGGTGGTTGTAAATGAAGAGAAATATAATGGAAACAAGTTTTAAAATTTTTTAATGTTTTTATTTATTTTTGAGACAGACACAGAGCACAGGTGGGGGAGGGGCAGAGAGAGAGGAAGACAGAATCTGAAGCAGCCTCCAGGCTCTGACCTATCAGCACAGAGCCTGACACAGGGCTAGAACTCACAAATCTCGAGATTATGACCTGAACTGAAGTCATATGCTTAGGTGACTGAGCCACCCAGGTGCCCCAAGTTTTAAGGAATATTATAGTCTCATAATACTATATAGTAAAGATTTGGAAAGAGTTAGAGCTAGGTCAGAGAGGAGAGGTCAAATCAATGTACCTCAAAACTCATCAGTTTTTGGTAACATAAAGGAAGGCTCCATGATGCCCTGCATAGTCAACAGTTGTATCCTGCAGAGAGCATTAAAAAGCCCAGAGTTATAATAATTTGCTTCCCCTTAAATATCAGTATTACTTTGAGGCTTAATATTTGTGAAACCTAGGGATACAAAACCTCTTTGGAATATAGCAAATTTTGAGAAGGCCTCTAGTCTAGTTATCACCCCAGGGAGGAATCACACTGCATCAGTCATCCTGAAGTAATGAGTTAGACATGCAATGTTGGGCAGAATCTCTGTGTCTATTCATGTGAAAATGGCAATTTCAGAGAGAAGGGATGCATACAGCTGGAATGCCACAGAGGTGAGATTTTCAGATGGTGTTCTACGACACTCTTTGTATCTGCCTTGGCATCCTGGTGAATGGGAGCCACTTTAATTCCATGTCTTCCAAAAGTACCTAATAGCCAGTGACAAGAATAATCATTATGTTATACTGAGGTTTTCCTCTAGAGGCTTCTGTCCTCTTATATAAACCTCCATTCCTCACAAACCAGATTTCTGGGAACAGAGTTTAATTATATGTGAATTTAATTTTTATAATGGAATCTGAAAACTTACTCTATTTTCCTAAGTTCTTCTTTATCCAGAGAAATGACTGATTTCCTTCTAGGTTTGAAAGTTATTTTTCTTCTTTTGATGGTTGGCTATTATAGAAGTCAGGGAAGCCTTTAATTTTGCTTATAGGGAATTATAAAAGCTCAGACAGTTTGTATTCCCTCAGCGTGAACATAGGGAAGAACTCATCTCTTCACCTATTCTTGTGACCACTGAAATTGATAGAAAGTTGACTTTCCACAGGATGGTCTAGTTAAAGATGGGAGAGTAAACATGATTTCTTTTCCTTTCTCCCTAAACTTTTTAAAAAAGGGTTAACAGTGCCTGGACACAAGGAAGTCATAAACCTACAAAGATAAAGATAGCTGAACCAAAGGGATAGAAGCTTGGAATATGAAAAGAAAATGCATCTTGTAGAAAATGACTGATGTGGAAGCTCTGAGAAAGATGAAACATAGACAATGTAGAAGCCAAGCTGCAGTGTAATTGGCGTCCCAGAGCCTCAGACAGGCTCAGGGACTGGCTTCCCCGTGTGCAGTGGGATGAAGGCAGGGCTGACATATTGCTGAGACCCCACCCAGGAAGCCTAGACATGTTCTTTCTGGAGACGGTGAGCGGATGTACACCTAGCGCAGCAGGGGGGCAGGACGTGCTACTAAAACATGAGGCATTAAGTGCAAGTCCCCTTACTGAATGGTGAGTTTTGAAACCCACTCAGAGCACTGACAGCGGGCTTATACACTGTAGTTGGAGGAGGCTTCTCTGGCTTTTCTCAGTCCAAGAGAAAGACTTAAAGGTAACAAGAGATGGTGCCCATGATGAATAGGCCAAGCCAGGCCATTCTACAGTGGATGCTGTGAGTTGGCAATGGCCACCTCCCTCCCTCCCTCTCTCCCTCTTAAATGATCTGTTTCTTTCCTCTGAAATAGGCAGGGACAAACAAGAGAACAAATCAAACACAAAAAGAAACTTGGCTGAAACAGATACAATCCAGAGAGCAGAAGAAAACTACCCTCCCCCCCAAATCATCAACACTCTCAGAAAGCAGTGAAAATATTGCATTTATGAATAAAGGAAAGGATGCCACTTAAAAAATAATAGTATTCAAAGCACACAAAGAGCTCTTGGAAATTATGATTGCAGATATAAGAACCTGTGAGCAAGATTTGGAGATAACAGTGTGATGACATTTTCACAGAGGTGGGGAAAAAAAAAAGCCATAGGGTAGTCCAAGAGATCTAATATTTGAAAAGTAGTAATTCCAGAAAGAGAAAAAGAAATTCTCTAAGAAATAATTCTCAGAACAAGGACATATGTTTCCAGGTTGATAGAACAGACTAGGAGCCCATTACAATGAATTGTAAAATCTGACACCAAGGCATGCCATTATGCCATTTCAGAATACCATAGACAAAGAGAAGTGTCTAAAATCTTCCATACCAAAAACGAGGTCAAATACAGAGGATGAATAAAACACTAGATTTTTTAAATAATGGCACTGAAAGCTAGAATGCAATGACACAGCCTTTTCAAAATTTGAAAAGAAAATGATCTGCAACCTAGAATTCTTTACTCCGTCTTCTGGGAAAGATCTCAGAGTAGAAGGATCCTAGGTTCACATAGTCCCATGGACACACCTAAATAACACCCCCAAAAGTATAAGTGGGTAAATAAGAAAATGATCAGAAGACTGGCAGAACAGACTTTCCCCAGCTAAATGTAAAGAAGAGGCCACATTGAAAGTGGTAGGAAGGGTGGAGATACAGTCCTGAACCAAATAGACCCACTAGACTGTTTGTAGTGGGGAGGGACGCCACAGCATGGAGAAGGAGAAGAGAAGACCCTGCACCAAGCAGACACAAGGGACACACACAGGGAAGATGGACCCCTGTAACATTTATATTTGAAAACCAGAGTGGCTCAACTTTGTGAGTTCTTTGAATTAGCGGGGCTTACCACCTAGAATTTTAAAGATCTGGATGGCCCTCAAAGCAACAGCAAAACAAACATCCCTGCTGAGATATGGCAAAGAAGAAGCAGTTTGAAAACTGCAGGGAGTACATGGGAAGGAGATTTATTTACTAATCTCAAAATGTGTGCTGGAGGAGAAGGGCTCTTTGCGAGACTTCTCCAGGAAAAAAGGAGTTGGCAAGCCTCATTTCCCTCCCAAACAGAGTAGATATATGGACATCTTTAGGAATCAGCATAAGCACTCTTCACCTAGCTTGTCAAGAGCATGCCCAGCACCCATGTTCTTCTGCAGACCGGTCTGCTTCAACCCAACTTAGAAGGAGTCTGAAGCAGTGCTACAAGTGTGGCACTGTGTAAGCAGCCAGCACAGTGGCCAGTGCAGATCCAAAGCTACTTCTGCCGTGGGGAGGGGGAAAGGTCACCACACATACCAGCTCCACTCTGGCCTCAGAGGTGGGCTGGGGTCAGACATCTAGTCTGACTGCAGGCCCTGCCCACCAACAAAAGCCACTCAGTAGACAACACAGGGAGAGTGCCTTGCGGATTAATGTGAGCACAGTTCAGGCACAAAGTGCCATATCTGTTCATGATAAAGACCCTCAATAAAGTAAGTTTAGAAAGAACTTACCTCAACATAGTACAGACCACGTGTAAAAACCCACAGCCAACATCATACTCACTGGTGAAAACCTGAGAGCTTTTCCCTTGAGGTCAGGAACAAGACAAGGATGTCCACTGTCACCTTTTTCATTCAATATACTACTGCAAATCCTAGCCACAGGATTCAGACAATCAGACAAAAAAAAAAAAAAAAGAAGAAGAAGAAGAAGAAGAGGAGGAGGAGGAGGAGGAAGAGGAAGAAGAAGGAGAAAATAAAAGGCAGCCAAATTGGTAAGGAAGAAGTAAAACTTTCACTCTTTGCACATGATATATTACATATATAAAACCCTAAAGACTCCACCCAAAAAACTACTAGAACTGATAAATGAATTCAATAAAATAACAGGAGACAAAATCAACATACAGAAATTCATCGAATTTCTATATACTAATAAGGAAGTAGCAGAAAGAAATTTAGAAAATAATCCCATTTAAATTTGCACCAGAAATAATAAAAAACCCAAGGAATAAACTTAACAAAGGAAGGGAAAGAACTGCACTCATAAAACATTGATGAAAGAATTAAAGATGACGCAAAGAAATGGAAAGACATTCCATGCTCGTGAATTGGGAGAAATATTTTTTAAATGCTCATACAACCCAAAGCAATCTACAGATTTAATGCACTTCTTATCAAATGCCAACAGCGTCTTTCACAGAACTACAACAAACAATCCTAAAATTTATATGGAACCACAAAAGACTCTGAACAGCAAAAATAATCTTGAAGAAGAACAAAACTGGAGGTATCAGCACTCCAGATTTCAAGATACAATTCAAAGCTGTAGTAATCAAAACAGTATGGTGTTGGCACAGAAATAGACACATAGAGCAGTGGAGCAGAATAGAAAGCCCAGAATAAACCCATGATTGTATACTCAATCAATGACAAAGGAGACAAGAATATGCTTTGGGGAAAAATGTCTTCAACAAATGGTACTGGGAAAACTGAGCCACTTTCTTACACCTTACATAAAAATAAACTGAAAATGGATTAAGTACCTAAATATGAGACCTAAAACCATAAAAATCCTAGAAGAGAGCACAGGCAGTAATTTCTCTGACATTGGCTATAGCAAGATTTTTCTAGATATGTCTTTTAAGGCAGTAGAAACAAAAGCAAAAATAAACTATTGGACTATATCCAAATAAGAAGCTTCTACACAGCAAAGGGAATCAACAAAACAAAAGACCGCCTATCAAATGGCAGAAGATATTTGCAAGATATATATTTGATAAAGGGTTAATATCTAAAATATATTAAGAATATAAAGAATATATACAACTCAACAAAAGACTAAATAATCCAATTAAAAATGGACAGAAGATTAGGACACCTGGGAGGCTCAGTTGGTTCAGCATCCAACTTGGGCTCGGGTCATGATCTCACAGTTCACAGCTTCAAGCCCCGCATCAGGCTTTGTGCTGACAGCTAGCTCAGAGCCTGCAGCCTGCTTTGGATTCTGTGTCTCCCTCTCTCTCTGACCCTCCCCTGCTCATGCTCTGTCTGTCTCTCTCTCTCTCTCAAAAATAAATAAATATTTAAAAAAATAAAAAATGGACAGAAGACATGAAGAGATATTCCTCCAAAGAAGACATAGATGGCCAAGACACATGTGAAAAGATGCTCAACTCACGAGCCATCAGGAAAATGCAAATCAAAACTATAGCGAGATATCACCTCCTTCCTGTCATAATGGCTAAAACAAAAAACACAAGAGGAGTGCCTGGGTGACTCCATCAGTTGAGTATCCAACTCTTGATTTCAGCTCATGATGTGATCCCAGGGTAATGGGATTGAGCCAATGTTAGGGTCCATGCTGAGTGTGGAGCCTGCTTAAGATTCTCTCTCTGTGTCTCTCCACGCACCCCTCCTCCCCGCTTCTCTCCCCTGCTCTCTCTCTTTGTAAAATTAAATATAAATAGTAAATTAAAAATAATTTTTAATGTAAAAAAACACAAAAAATGAATGTTGGCAAGAATGTGGCAAAAAAGGAACCCATGTGCCCTGTTCATAGAAACACAAATTGGGGGCGCCTGGGTGGCTCAGTTGGTTAAGCGTCCAGCTTCCGGCTTCGGCTCAGGTCATGATCTCACTGTTCGTGGGTTCGAGCCCCACGTCAGGCTCTGTGCTGACAGCTAGCTCAGAGCCTGGAGCCTGCTTCGGATTCTGTATCTTCCTCTCTCTCTGACCCTCCCCTGCTCACACTGTCTCCCTCTGTCTCTCAAAAATAAATAAAAAACATTAAAAAAATTTAAAATGAAAAAAAAACACAAATTGGTGCAACCACTGTGGAAAATAATACAGAAGTTTCTCAAAAAATTAAAAATAGATTTTCCGTATGATGCAGTAGTTCCACTCCTGGGCATTTACCCAAGAAATATAAAAACACTAACTCAAGAGGATGTATACACAGCTGCACAAGATTATTGCAGTATTACTTGCAATAGGCAAAATAAGGACATCTATCAAGTGTCCTTCGATAGATGAATGGGATAAAGAATGTGTTGGGTAGAATATTACTCTGCCGTAAAGAAGACTGAAATCTGGCCATTTGCAACAACATAGATGGACCTGGAGAGTATAAAGCTAAGTGAAATAATATCATATGATTTCACTCATATGTGCAATTTAAGAAACAAAACAAAGAAAAATAAAGAGACAAACCAATTACAGCTCTTAACTATACAGAGCGCACTGATGGTTACCAGAGAAGAAGGAATTAGGTGGGGGGATGGGTGAAATAAGTGAAGGGGATTTCGAGTACACCTATGATGATGAATGTTGAGCAGTGTACAGAATTGTTAACCCACCATATACTAGTATAGCACTGTACATTACATTGGAATTTTAAAAAGGAAAAGAAAAAAGTTATTTTCTGCATAAACCACCAATAAAGTAAGAGAAAAAAAAGTATCTTTTTAATATTCTGTATCTCAAAAATATTGCCTCTCATGGTGCACACTTTCCGCTGAAGCAATTAGACATTCTTTCCCACCAAAACAAAGATAAAATGAAGTCCATATTTAAAAGGGGGTTGGGAGGTTGGGATCAGCACCAGAGAGAGGTTAAAGAAATTTTCCCTTACTGATAACAAAGGAAGATTTTTGGATGAATAAATTAGTATTCGATTTGGCTGTGTAACAGAAAAAAAAGAGGCTTAAACACGTAAGGACTTATTATCTTTTATGAAAAACCTTGGCACTGGCAGCCTTAGCAAGTGTGACAGCTCTACAGATTTATCATAGACCTCCTGCCTTTTTCATATGTTAAGTACATCCTCAGGTTTGCCTCGTGGTCCAATGTGGTTGCTGGAATTCCAGCTATCAGGTTTGTATTCCAACCAGGAGAGAAGAATAGGGAAAGACCAAAGGCTTGCCTCCCGAATTGAATCCATCCTTTCAAGCAATCTTCCTTTAAGTTCCTTATAGTATTTCCTTGTGTATATCATTGTCCTGAGCTTTTCCTTTAGGGAAGTTGATAGATATATTTAAAAACTTAAAGAATGAAGAAATAGCAATTTAAACATTATACATAGATATTTGTTAAAAATAAGTTTTATAGAATTATTTGATTTTTAGAAATATATGGATACATAGCCTTGATCTAAAAAATTTAAAACTGACTGAAAGAAGAAAAACACTCCCTGGGTGTTCTCAAACAAAATACATCACCACACACAAAAACAGCTTTTCCCTTGATGATTTGGCCAAGAAGAAAAGGTTTTTCTTAAATCATAAATTAAGATACAATTTTTGCTCCGACTGTTAAAGAATAAAGGCAGCTCCAAGTCTCTCCTGTGGGTTCACATTTATAAAACCAAATCATCAGGGTCTCTGGAGCATGTTGGCAAGCAGCAGTTCTTCTAGCTTTTCATTTCGCCGCACCAGAAAATCTTTGTGACTGATGGTTGGAGATCTGTTTCCGGGGGCCAGAGCCCGACGATGAGGTTAAATGTTGTCTCTGTCGTTCAAGGCAAGGGCCGACCAAGCCGGAAGTCCTGTTGATCCAGTGGCCTGGAAAGCGGTCAAGTCGCCGAGTCCAGAGACACAACAGCTTCTCCCCCAAAAGCCCCCAGTTTAGTGCCTGCGGTTCAGGTAATGAAGCTTTGCCATTTTTCTTCTTCCAAAACGGACTCAGTTTTTATTTTCACATTGATTCTTTTTTTTTTTTTAGCAAGTAAAACAGCAATAGCAATGAAACGCTTTCCGTATACCAGATCAGTCTGTCTGAAACTACAGTGGCAAAGAGCCCAATGTACTGAGTATGAGGTAAAGGTCCCCCTATTGTTTCCAGGAGAATTCCACACCTGCGCCTCACCGGGCGCACAGGGATGATGGGACCTCCAGACCTGTAGAAATTCCCATCAGCTTCAAGGGAGGAAGCGCCCTTTAACCTAATTTGTCCTGGATCCCCTAAAGCCTGCCTAAAGGTGCACAAATCTGTTTCAGGGGAAGGATCCTTGTTTCCTTTCATGATGGATTACAGTCAGAGCTGGCATTTTTGAAGTGTATGATATAACATTTATTGGGCTGAAACCTTATCTTTTTAATAGTTTATTGTCAAATTAGTTTCCATATAATACCCAGTGCTCTTCCCCACAAGTGTCCTCCTCCATTACCACCACCTCTCTTCCCCCTCCCGCTCCCCCTTCAACCCTTGGTTCGTTTTCAGTATTCAATTTATATTTATTTCCAAGAAAGAGCGCATGCAATTGGTCCAGGGACAGAGAGAGAGGGACAGAGGATCTAAAGCAGGCTCTGCACTGACAGCAGCGAGCCCGATGTAGGGCTCGAACTCATAAACTCGAGATCATGCTCTGAGCCAAAGTGGAACATTCAACCAACTGAGCCACCTTGGTGCCCCTGGACTAAAATCTTATTGATAATTTTTAAGTCATTATATTTTAATCAGGTCATTTATCATAATTACTTTGAAATTCATTTGAAATATACAAATTCATGTTACAAAATATCACAGTAGTTTCTAGAAGCTGTGTATGTATATATGTGTAGGTCTATATATATATAAACATCACTTAAACATACCATTTTAATACAATGAGTCTTTAAATATCTAATATTTCAGAAAATCAAACTACTAACTGTAGTCAATCTTTACACATACTGTACTTGAAAGCTTCAAAGTGCTTTCTTGCACACTGTCTTATATTCTAATACCTTATGAGATAGATGTCAGTATCTTTATCTCCCCAGAAGTGCAGCAATTTGTTCAAGGTCATAGGATTCATTAGACCATTTTTACCTGGAAACAACCTCAAAATCTCAGTGTTTACAATTGCAAACATTTGTCTTTTTCACTCACGGTCTGTAGTCGATTGTGGTTTGGGCGATGTGTGCTCCCCAGCCTCTAGGTTGGTTTCAGCTCAGCTTCTCCCATAGCTTCCTGGGATCAGCGACTACTTGGAGCAAGTTCTTCTCCTGGTGGGTGTTAGAAGCATAAATAGCCAGGCCAGAATCACATGGCTCAGTTCAACCACCGTGTGCCTCTTGTCTGCGAGCTCTCCTTCGGCCAAATGAGGCACATGCCAAGCCCAGTAAGGTGGGAAGGGTGAGGCACCCCATCTGTTGTGGTAGGAGGTCCTGCAAAGGTTGTAACACATGATTCTATAACAGGAAGAAAGTGGGAAAACTGGGAATGTGATACAGTCTACTGTGGATTGACTAGGAAATGACAGTACTAGGCTCCTGAGTCAAAATATGGATTTTTATTTATGCTTTAACCATTTAGAAAACACAGCAAAACCTGAAATATCCTTCTAAGGAATTCTGATGTGACAGCCACCTTAAATTCTTTTAGGAACAACTCAGAATGGAAATGTGTTAACTAATTCCTAAATTAAAAATAAATGTATATTTTGTTTATATGGTTACAATGTTTTCTATTATAAAGCATCCTTATTTTGATTTTTTTGTAGCCACTTATGTGTGACTGCTCCTACTTAGTTTTGCATCATAATTTATGCGATAGGCTTTGAGAGTTTTACCCAAGAATGCAGAGAGAGAAGTGCACTCCAATGTCAAGTACTACCTCTTTGTAATTTTGGTCTTATCTTTCTAACATTCAAAGCTAAAACAAGGTTTTATGGTTTGATTTCAATTATATTCTCCTGGCAAGAAATATTCAATAATATTATTTCAACAAATGCCTACGAAATCAGTTTGCACAGGCTGCCATAAGGATAAAGAAAAATGCCAGGGTATTTGTGCAGGGGCTCAGGGCTTTGAATAACGTCCAGGTCATGAGTTCAAGCCCCACATTGGGCATAGAGCTTGACAAAACAATAATAAAAGCTATTTATTTTAAAAAACATAATTGCAGCAATAATAAAAGCAGAACTTATGTAATGTTTGACCTGGAACTAGGCTATAGATATGTGTTTGTTCACATAGACATCCGTATACTACATATATGCATATGTGTGTACATAACATATATATTCTAATTTAGTCCTCACAATGACTATGTGGCCAGTGGTGATATTATTACCATTTTAAAAATAAGGAAGCTGAGGCCAAAGGAGCCAAGTAATTTGACCATGATCTTCAGGTCCCAGAGTCTGCACTGTTCACTGCTATGCCATGACCATAGTGTCCATGTTTACTTGGGTTAGTCCCTAGGAAAGGAGACAGCAGCTCCCTTGCTGTGATCAAGCCTGGTATTTTCCTGGCTCCTGCCATTGTTGTGGAAGTCAGGTTAGAATTATTGATGGAAGCTTTCCTTTTTTCAAAAGCAAACCAGCCATCTCACGGGGTGGTAAAAATGTCTCAGCAGGGTCTGTTCTTTGACTATCAAAGGTCAGTACAGGCAACAACATAAACTCACAGACTTGTGAGAATCAACCCGCTGGGATGCCTGCATCTATGGAAGTCAATAACTTCGCACTCACGTGAATACATTTCTTAAAAAGGTGCTGACTAGTCAGTGACCCTGTGTGCTTCCGTCAGGTAAAAGGAAAGTTCTGAGATGCCAAAGCGCTCCTGTTCTCTTTAATATATTGTCCTCATGACTTCCCCCTCAAGGCTCATTAGAAGAAGACAACCAGTGGATGACCCAGATCAATAGACTCCAGAAATTAATTGATCGACTGGAAAAGAAGGTGGGTGCTTCCTTTCCTTTCTTCTCCTTCTCACTTTTCAGTACATTTTGACCTGTTTTCCTCATTGTACGAATATGTCCATGGCTGCCCCACAGATAGAATAATAACAGCCAGGAGCCCTGTGATGCTACAAATGGCTGCTTGGTAGTTAGCTGGGGCTTCCCGTTAAGCAAATAGAGATGCTCACGTTAATTCTTAGGCCGCCCATTTCTACCCTTAGTTATATGCACAGTATACAGAGCTGCAAGTTAAATAAACGTACTGTATTGCCTGACTCTTATCAGTGCCATAGGCAGCAGGGTGCTTGACCGACACAAGTAGTAGCTCCTACGGACGATCTGGCTGATGTCTTGGGAATGTTTCAGAGTGACTCAGAGAAATGGTTGTGTGGTGTACTAAAAGATGAAATTACTTTCTCAGCCTCTAGAAAGTAGCTTGTTAACGGATGAGCGGGGAGAACATCTTGATTAACAGTCCCAGAGCACTGTACTGGAAGGAGAAGAGAGAATTCCCTGAAAGTAAAATGTATTGTCATTTAGATTGGCATGAATACTGGTCTGCTAACAAACTAATGAACAAACAAATATTTGCTAGGGAGCAGTAAAATTTTAGTAAAAAGAGAGCAGCTAGAGAGGATATTCGTGTAAGGGTGATGCATGAGTAAAGCTTAAATAGACCAGCTTAGTTAGCCTTTCATTCGGGGAAATGATAAATAAGATCATGTGGATGGATGGGGCCCATATTATGGATGGCATTAAATAACAGAAAAAAGGGATTTGGACTAGCTCTCGGAGACAACAGGAGGCCTTTATTATTTTTCAACAGGTACGTGATATAACTAAAGAGATCTTTTAGATAGAAAATTGGGCAGCAAGCATACAAACTGGATTTAAACAGGAAAATTCAAAGTCAGAGCTACCAAAGCCCACTCAAGCAATGACATTAAAGAGCAGGGTGTAGATCTGAGCCTGCTGAGATTAGGTATGGCAAGAGATGGGCCTGTATTGTATGAATGAAAAGAAAATGGAAGACTAGAAGACTTAAAGTGAAATTAACAGGATGGGTTATCATGAGTAAAGGGTAAAGGAATCTCAAGTAAGCATCTGAGGATTTGAGCCTGAGCGTCTCAGTCAATTGTACCATTAACAGAAAGGAAGGAGACAAGTGAGAGATAATGTGTCAGGAGAGGTGAGAAGGTGAACCAGTTTATTAGATGTGTTAATTTCAAGATCCAATAGGACACTTAGGCAGAAATGTTCAGTTAGATGTCAGTAGGTAAGAAGTCAGGCCAATGGTTTAAGATCTTAAGAACCATGTCCACAAAGATGAAACTTCCAAGTCCTGAAGTGGAGTAGGATCTCTGAAAACGAGGTTCTACACAAGTAATCAAGTCCAGGGGAAGCAACCCTGGAGAATGCCAGTCCCTCTGGCACCATGCCATCATTTGTTACATTTACATGGCCACTTCCTGGGCAAATAACCTAACTTAGAGTTTGCAGCAATTCAGCTTTCCTCCTTCCTATTTTGTTAATTGATATGTGAGCTGAGACTAAAAATATTCATAAGAAAAATGATGGCTCTGAAAACTAGTTGTCCAGCCGTGGAAGGCCTGGAAACCCATCACCTCTATTTGGAAAACAGACCTTGTTAAAATATAAAGAGTCTATTGTTACATAAATTTAGATTCATTTAAAGATCACAAATACCTCCTTTTCAAATAGCTTTGAGATGCCTGTCAAACCTGTCTTTATTTGGTGTCTTAACTTTATATAGCTTTTTTAAAGGAATAGCTTAAACTTAGGTCATGCCTTTTTTCCAACTTTAAATCAAAGTATTATCACATCTCTTTCTTTCCTAGACTTTTTCTTCCTCCCTTTCTATGAAAGGGTTTCATTTTGAGGACAGAGTCTGAGAGATTTGCTGAAAGTACGATGTGCTGGTCTTGGGCATTGGTCCCAGCTGTGCGGGGCCCAGCAGGAGCCGTCCTAATGAATGGAGAGGCAGTGCAAGTTCCATTTGCTTCTACAACTTATTCTGTGCTGTGATTTAGGCTTTTAGAGGCAAAACTACCCAATTGCCAAACAGTAGCTGGGTGCATGTCATTTCACAGCTGACTCTCTCATCTCCTGCAGTTTTTGGCACTAGGTTTGATCTTCCTGTTAAGAGGAAGTGTGCCTGCCGTGGGCCACATGTTCTCTTTTCTCTCCACTTAGCGTGATAAATCCTTCCTGCACCGGAAACCAAGCCAGTGCCATTCATGTGAGGGGGGAAGATAATACTTGAAATCCCTACAAATTCCTTCAGGCATTCTTTCTTTCCATTTCAGCCTTTATGAGGATTTATGGGGATATATTGAGATTATACTCTCTATTTTGCTCGCGCTCTGCAGAAAACATCTTTATGTTAAGTAAAACAGCAACAGAACCTGTTCAGTCTTCATGAAGTCCTAAGTGTATCATCAGATCACAGGACATCCTCACTTCAAGGGGGTACAACTAAGCATGTTGCATTCATACAACTTGTTTTAAGCTGTTCTTATCTTAGATCAAAGAAAGTGGATGTGAAAGGTGTACCTGAGTTGGTGTTAGGGAAAGAGGCTCAAGCACCCCATTGTTGTTCCAGTTTCTCTCTTTAAGATTCAGTTCACATCCATATGCATTGCATCACTTGGCCCTCATAGAAAAGCTTTGATTTAAGTGGGGTGTTTATTCAGCCATTCATTTATTCAACTAATGTTTGTTAAGCATCTACTTTATGCCCGTATTATTCTGGCAGTGGAAATGCATCAGTGATCCAAACAGGTAAGGTCCTTGGTCCAATAAAGACAGATAGAAATCAGTAAACAAATAAATGAAACAAGGTAATTTCAGAGAGTGAAAAGTGCTCTGAGGACAAACTAAGGCAATGTGGTGGAGATGAGCATTTGGATACTTAAGTGGGTGATCCGGGAAGGTTGTTCTAAAGCAACGATATTTGAGGTATGAAAAAGGAAAAGGAGCCAGCTAGATGAAGCCCTAGGGATAGAGAATTTAAGGCAGAGGGAATAGTAAAAGTGAACCCTAGATGGGGTGCCTGGGTGGCTCAGTCCATTGAGCGCCAACTTTGGCGAAAGGCATGATCTCACGGTTCATAAGGTTGAGCCCCGTGTTGGGCTCTGTGCTGACAGCTCAGAGCCTGGGGCCTGCTTCAGATTCTGTGTCTCCCTCTCTCTCTGCCCCTCCCCCACTCATGCCCTGTCTGTCTCTCAAAAATAAAATTAAAAAAACATTAAAAAGTGAACCCTAGATAAGTTAAATAATGTATTGAAGGGTTTGCTGCAAGAGAGTAGCAGAGCTAAAGCAATACAGCTCTGTTTTTAACAGGCTTATGTTATTTCAGACCGTCTGGATTTCTACAGATTTCAAGGGGTTTCTTATCTACTTGAAGGAATTATTGTGCATAATCCTCAACACGAATGCTAGGATATATAGTCTTAGAATAAAGTCCTCAGAAATTACATGCTTGGTTTCACTGGAGACATTAGCATCAGCCATTGATCACAGTAGAAAATTCTAAGATCTTTTTAGTAGCCCTTCATTTTTAGAAAATATCAGTAGTGTTTTCATTTGCTTTTGAATTCATATTGTAGTAAAGTAAAATCATCACTATAATGTGAGTGTATTAGCAGTTGCGCTAATGTGTATCATGATCTCCCAAGAAGAGTGGTGATCAGTACTAATAGCAAAAGAAATCGGCCTTCTCATTTTTTTTTTTACTGTTCTATTATTTCCCTGTTTTGAGGAATCTCCTCTCCATTTTGTTCTCTTTTAATGTATCAGTAAACTTAAAGTAATAACAAATTGAACATGCTGAAATGGCTTTTTACCATTGCTAAATGGGTAAAAGTCTTAATTGGAAATGCTTCATTTTTAAAATCAGAATGATTCCATATCCTTTCAGATAATGAGCTTCTTTTGGCAAAGATTAGCCATAAAAGGGTTACCATTCAAGTATATAGTGTTTTTCTTTAACTAATTTTTTGTCCCTTCCTTCCCCATTTCTTTCTTTAACTAAAGGATCTCAAACTTGAACCACGGGAAGAAGAAGTTATTGAAGGGAATACTAAATCTGTAAGTACTTTTTTTTTTTCTAGGTCAAAGTGGTAAAAATGTGTCCTTTGCAAATAGGACTGAGTTTCTTCATTAGTTACTCTCTCAGTGAAAATTTGAAAAAGTAATACATAGGCATATTTTATCTTGCATGGCTATGTAGTAGTTTCTAAATTATAATTTGTGGAAACCTAACAATGCATACTTTCCAGAGGTTTTATGTAAGTACCTAGCATGTTATATGTGCAAAATCAGAATGTTATGCATATATATATATCAATAAGTTATTGAATAATTGAATGAACATGACCAGCCAAGAAGGGCAACATTCAAATTATATTATAAACATGTTATAACCTCTCCAAGCCTGAGTGCCACACCTGAGCTGAAACTTGATGCTATTTAGTATTATGTTACCCAGGGCCGGGCACCCTGTACGTGCTCAGAAATTTTTTTTTAAGTTGACATATAGAGGAAAAGGAACATTTACACCCATAGGGAAAAGACGTTCATCCATAGTGGTAGCAATTTATAGAGATCAAAAGATAATGGATAAATTGATGTTAACAGGCACTAAGACTCATTAAAAGGAATGTGTGACTAAGTTAACTAGTTGAAAAACAACACATATATATGACTTGTTATTTTGCTTTATTTTGAGGCACATATTTATAGCACCTTCTGTTTGGGAAAAGTGGATCCTTGCATTTTCATTTAGTGGACATTTACATTTTAAAATCTTGGCAACCGCAGAAAATCACTTTTTTCTTAATATATGAAGTATATTGTATACTCTACAGATCTGACAGGATCAGTCACATTTACATGAGACAAGGATGGGAAATACCCTTCTTCTCTGTACCAGGCACTTATCCCACAGGCACTGCCTATGCGGTAGAAGGTGAGGCTCGTGTGTCCGTCAGCTCCTACCCATCTGTCCAGGCTCACAGCACAAAGGGAGTCTTCAAAGGGGGAGTTTTGGAGGGTTCTCAGAAAAGCGTAATGATGGCTGTTATGATTAGAATCCTATAGTTATGGACACTTTCCCCAAAGACAACTTGTAGCTCACCACATGTTCAGTGCTTCTGTTCCTCCAAAGAGAGGGGTGTGGTCTGTGTTAATTCATCAGGCACCCAGAATTCTAAAGGGGTAGATTTTGGTGAGAAGCTGAGAAGGAGAGAAGGCTGTTGAGCGCACCTACTGGGGACGCTGTTCCCTAGCAGTCCCTTGGGCACAGGATCGTGACCTTGTGATCTCGCATCTCTATCGTCAATTAGAATTGCATGTGGAGACCACTACACTCTAGTCCAGAAAACTCAACATAACATTTCTAATGTTGAGAGAGACTGTTGTCTATTCTTATGTAATCTCCTAATGTGAGACTATTCTCTCTCGCTAGCTATGTGGGAGAGAAATCGTTCAAGGATTTTTTTTATTAAAGGTGACAGACTGTTCCATAGAAGAGAGGCCAATGTCAATTTTAAAAGATTTATCAGGGGCGCCTGGGTGGCTCAGTGGGTTAAGCCTCCGACTTCGGCTCAGGTCAGATCTCACGTCCATGGGTTCGAGCCCCACGTCAGGCTCTGTGCTGACAGCCAGCTCAGAGCCTGGAGCCTGCTTCCGGTTCTGTGTCTCTTTCTCTCTCTGCCCCTCCCCCTCTCATGCTCTGTCTCTCTCTGTATCAAAAATAAATAAAACATTAAAAAAAAAGATTTATCAGCTTACCCAGCATTACTATTTCAATAGTACATAAAAGTATTTAAGAGAAGAAAATAGGACTGGGCAGGGTGGTTCAGCAGTCAATAGTATATAAAAGCAGGAAAGGATATTCCTTAACCTTCACCACACGTAAAGGTGAGGTAGTTGTACTCTTTGGGAATACACAGACAGTAATGATTTGAGCAAGTTCGTTTTTTTCAGAGCTACCAATAAGATATTTGTCATTAAAAGTTGTACTTGCTCATCAGTGGCAGTGATGCATCACTATCTAATGCTCCTGAAGCCTTCTATATTCAGAATGACCAAAACCAATCTTCACTGTTGGCAGCTGGCACTCATCATTACATGCTCATCCATGTTCAGTGATTTATCTTGGTGGCCAAAACCAGTTTTAAATTTCATTGACTAGAGAGGTAGTTTGCCTTTTCCATTGGCTAATACATGAGAATTTTGAAAAATGAATTGCCCATCAGAAATCAGAGACTAAATTTTTATGATATACTTAATTTTTATGTATGTATTAGAGAGAGAGGGAGAGAGAGAGAGAGAGAATATCCCAAGCAGGCTCTGTGCTTTCGGGACAGAACCCAGTACACGGCTCCAACTCACAAACCGTGACATCATGACCTGAGCCAAAATCAAGAGTCGGGTGTTTAACCTACTGAGCCACCTAGGTGCCCCATTACGTACTTTATTCCTTTAAAAGCTAATCTTCAGTAAGCCTTTACTATGTGCCTAGTATTCTCCCAAACACACACCTCTGTAACTCACTTCATCCTCACAACAGCCATTTGAGGGGGTGCCATCTTAACCCCATTTTGCAAGTGGAGGACCAAGGTGTGGAAGGATTTAGGATTTAAAACCCCGTAGCTGGACCCCAGCAGTTCTACGCCAGACCTGCACCTGCCCACACACTGCAACAGTCCGACTCTAGTATTTGGCGCATTTCTGGGCACTATAGTGGGGTTGTTCTTTGCCAGTGTGGTTGGGAGCTGACAGGTGACTCCTTTTCCTGAGATTTCCTACCATTAGCGAAGAGCAGTAGTGTCTGGTGGGCTTGCTTCAGCATGCAGCAAGAGTCCTGCACCCAGCTAGCTGCTGTAGCCAGTTTTCTGGGGCATGAGCCATTACATAATCATGAGTCTAGGATATGATATCTTTTTCTTTTTTTTTTTAAGGTCCTTTGTTTATCCTCAGTGAGAAGTAACATCTATTGAGTATCTATCCTGGGCAAGATTTTTACATACACAATTCCATTTAATCCTCCCTAAAACTGTGGTATTAAGTACCACGGTTCCAATTTCATTTGGTGATTTTGGAAGAAAAGATGAAGTAACTGGTTCACAGCCACATAGCTAGTAAAAGTGAAGCCAAGTTTTTTTAAGTGTGTACGCTTCGCTTTTAAAGAGGAAAGGAACGAAGACAAGGTGATGGAGGTAGATGAGAGGCAGTGATGCAGGGCTCCAGTGTTTGCAGGACTACCTCATATACTTCCCTGGAATGGATAGAGCATGAATAAAATTTATTAAAGAGCTTTTAAGAATAGTCAATGGCTAAAAGCAGAAGCAATCTCTTGCTTGTTTGTTCCATGAAGAACTTGGTCACCAGTTATATGCGAGACCCCGGGGGAGGGTCTGGAGATGAAATGGTGAATATTCCAGGCTACAGCTTGGACCAGAAAGATCTGCAGTGATTAAACAAGGGTCTACAATACGCTGATGAAAATTATTATAGGAAAGTATACATTTGCATGCAACTTAACTTAGGAGGCCAGGGAATGCTTCCAGAATGACACAGTATTCAAAATGAAGTAAAAAATAATGAGTTTTAAAAAATATTTACTTATCCCTTACAACAATGACTTGTTCAAATATCGCACCAAGAGAACAACACCAAGGTGCTATGTAGGAGTATTAAACTGTTCCAACTGGTTTACAACAAGATAGCAAGTTTTGGAATTCATAATTTTACTCTTGCCATAATGAAAAAGGGAATGTACATCAGAGATAAACCCAGATCTCAAATCCAAGACTGACTTTATGACTCATGGAAAATTTGAGGGTAAGTATTGTCTTCTAGCTGTCAAGTACTACGCAGGGAGTTTGAGTCACTGAAAGGTCAATGTGATTTTTGGAGGGTTTCCAGCCAGACCCTCTCCTGGATGTGGGCGGGAGTATTGACCCTCTCAGATCCTTTCTGCTTGGCGCCATTGTATGCCTCGCATGGCCCTTCTTATCAAACAATTATTAGAAAAAGATGATGATTTTCTAGATGCTTTCTATATTCAAAAAGTTCTTTTTGGATTCAATATACTTTTAAACAAGGTTCGATCACATTCTGGGACTTTTCAAAAGCTCTGGCTTTTTGTGAGGACGTTGTTGTTTACACCAGAATAACTTCTACAATAGGAATTTACAAATCTAATACGTTATTCTGCCTTTCTCCCCTCGTAAAGCCTACGAGTAATACTTTGTGAAGTAAACAAATCCTGCCATACAATATCATGTGGGGGTTATTGCCAGCAAATATGTCAGGGGCCATTAGAACATAGTCTTGCTTTGCTGTAGCTGTTATGAGATTGAACGAGAGCACACAAGAAAGGCCCTTACGTTTCTGAAGACATGCTTGGAACATAATTATAAAGTAAGTAGAACTGGAAAACATGAACCAAATTAGTTGCATTTAAAATATTTCTGTCTCCAGAGATTGAAAAAAGCTGAACTTCCTTGAAATAAACAAACAAAAGAAAAATCCAGGGGGCACCTAGGTGGCTCAGTCAGTTAAGAATCTGACTCTTGGTTTCAGCTTAGGTCATGATCTCATGATTCGTGAGTTCAGGCTCCACATTGGGCTCTGTGCTGACAGTGCAGAGGCTGCTTTGGATTCTCTCTCACACCCTCTCTGCCCCTCCTGTGCTCTCTCTCTCAAAATAAATAAACTTTAAAAAAAAATCCAAGAAGTCAAAGGTAGACACGACTACCCTAACGTGACTGGCAAACACTATTCTGTAAATATTCCATCATAATTCCATCATAACAAAATCCCTATAAAGTAAATAATAAGGGCTACACCGCCCCTTCTAAACCAGAGAAACAAAAATTCTCTGTGCTGGCTGTTCACACCAGATTTCAGTGAGGATCTTAGACTGTGTGACATATAGAAATGTTACAAATTAGGACTCCCTCGCTACCTCACCCATGCTCCACATCCTACAACTTGGCCAGGCCAGCCTAGACAAGGTAAGGATTTTCTTTGGAGCCCAGGTCTACCTTAAATTACCGAGGAGATTCAGAAAGCATCTCTTGTCACAGCACTCATAACACATAGACAGATTATCTGGACCTCATAAATTGATTTCTTTGTACATGTAAATATCTGAGGAAAGGAGGGAAAAGGCATGCCTTGTTTGGATTGCAAAGTAAATTTAGTTTCTAAATCATATTCACATCCATCTATGTAAGTGAAATGAATCACTTAGCTACTGCTATGGAACAAACCACCCAGAATGGAGTGGGTTAAGCCACAGTTCTAGATTGCAACTTAAATTGTGATCAAGTGGGTGGTCTGGTGTCAGCTGGCCTCCTTGGGGCATCTGTAGTCAGCTGCATGCCTGCTTTGCTGAACCCTTATATGTCTGGGGCCTCAACTGGGATGAATCCACTGGCTCCGCTCTGTTCTATGTGGTCTTTAATTCACCAGCATGCGGTTGGCAAAACTATAGTGCATTGCCTGTTTTTACCTATAAAGTATTATTGGAACACAGCCACACCCATCTCTCTGTTGTCTGTGTCCACTCTCACACTAAAACAGAGTTGAGGAATGTGACAGGAACCTTACGGCCCACAAAACCTAAAATATTTGCTATGTGCCCCTTTACCTAAAAAGTTTGCTGATCTCTGCTCTCACAGGGCTTGTTCGCATGACAGTTTCAGGGATCGGAGAGAAAGAATGGAAACTCACAAGGCCTCACCATGAAACTGGCACACTTTTATTTCTCCAATGTTCTATTAGCCAAAGCAAGTTTATAAGGCTGGCCCAGATCAAAGGGAAGAAATTGAATCCATGTTTTGATAGGGAGAAGCCAAAAAGTCACATATCAAAGGGCGTGCATTTCTCATGGTTCTGCTCATGGTTACAATTTAGATCACATAAGAGTTGCCTTCAGACTAAAAGGATTATCGTGGAACAGGTAGATATATTTATGTATCTCATTAGAAAAGCCCCTGAGAACCATTTGAGTCATTGTTGATCACAAGTATGTGATCAAGAAGTTCCTACAGGTTTGTGTCAAAAGAACATGCCCACAATTATATTGGCAGAGATTAACTTAAACTCTTAGTTACTGATATTAAAAAGGTCCTGGGAGAGTCAGTCAGGGGGCTGCTTGTTCATTACACAATCTGAAGAGACAGTTATAGGCTTGTATCTACTGATTCTTGATCTCTGACCCTGAAGGGAAATGAAACAAAGCTTAGTCAAAATTACTGAACTCATTAAGGCAGAAGAGAAGAAGAAGAGATGGATTTTAGGGAATAGCTTGGAGTCTTTGCCACAGTGAGCCTTATGGTCATTAAGTATTCGTTCTTTTCACATACATAGAACACACAGACCCCTTCATAAGGGAGACCACCCAGAGTCTTCTCCAGTTACCGCTTCTGGCTGAAAGTTTAGGATCCCTGCCCGATGATCAGTCCTCTTTGTAAGATCAAGATGTAGTCCCTTGCAGTCTGACATATTTATGAATCAAAAAGTAAGATATCTCCCCTCGCCACTCCCCCCAAACACACAGATAAACTATACAATGATAAAACCAGGCCAGGAGAAATGCCATCAAAATTGCAATTCAGGAATGGCATGAGTCGGAAGCATACAGCATTCTCTGGTTCATTGCAACAATGATTTCATGCTGGGAAGGCATTTGTCAGAGAAGGAAGTTCTGTGATTAGACACTGGATCCCCATTCTGGGAGGAACCCTGTTGTCCATTGCTGTGCTTTTAAGAGTTTCCTCTTGTTTCATCATCCTCTGTGACTTCAGAAACAGCTCGTTGGAGAGTACTGTCTCTGTGGGAGTTCTGTGGGACTGATAGCCTGTTTCCTGCTCTTGTATATTTGGGTGCCCCAAATATTACTTTAAGGCTTACTCAAAGAACTTTGAGACTGGAATCAAGATTTGACAGTACAGTTCTGTCAAAAATTTGATAAACTTCTAATGAATTTACATATAGTCAATTTGATGTGCTAGTATTGGTACTTTAAATCATTCCATACACATTGTTTTCAAACCTTGTTGATTTCTTTACTAAACCTTACAAAGGCAAGAATTCTATCTTGATTTGTCACTGTACCCAGAATCCAGCATTCAGCATTTACCTGTAGGAAAACAAAGTAGGAGCAATTATTGAATATATAAATTGCCTAACATATTACCTGTGGTATTGGTGTTAGGGTCTTCAACAATGGTAGCTATTAACAATGAAGCAAGAGACTCATTGGCTATGAGACAGCAAACTAGGTGCTTAATTCTGGCTCTGCTGCTACACAGTGCAAGGAATTTTCCTCATATTCTGAATCATCCTTACATTGTTGCAACTAAATTTTTTAAATTTTATTTTAGAGAGAGAATGCACAAGTGGGGGAGAGGGGGAGAGGAAAGAGAAAGAATCTTAAGTAGGCTCAATCCCACGACCCTGGGATTCTGACCTGAGCCGAAATCAAGAGTTGGATGGTCAACCAAGTGAGCCACTCAGTCGCCCCTGTTTTGTGCACTTTTATAATTCACTCCCAATCCCTTTTTTTTTGCACTTCTATGATTCATTACCAACCCTTGATGATGGAGGAAAGGCTTTATCTTGAGATCAAAATGCCATGAGAAGCTCATAGGCAGATCTGTAGAAAAGTCTTCAAAACTACAAGTGCTATAAAGGTAATAGAATTTGTTACAAGAAGCATTTGGCATCCAGCCCAGTGTGATCCATTAAACACAGACTCTGAGATTTTGGGCAGGGCCTATGGTATATTATAGATGGTTAATGTTTGAGAACCCTGTGATGGTTCATGTACCTTTGGAAATGCAACTTTGAACACACTTTTCCTGAAACTGGATTGTTTTTAACAATGTGCACAACACGTGTAATATCACAAAATACTTAAGGCAAAGGTGGAGCCCTCCAGTGTTGGAGTAGGAGTTCTTTTTAAAAATGACTGTTGGCCGGTGATCCCAGCCCTGTCTGCACATTACAATCACCTGGGGAGGTTTTTATAAATACCAATGCTTGGACCCCCCACTTCCAGAGACTCTGAGAGAAGTGCCATTTTAAAACCTCCCCAGTGCTTCTACTTGAGAATCGCTGCTTTTAAAAGGGAAGTATGGGGGTGCCTGGGTGGCTCAGTCGGTTAAGCCTCCGGCTTCGGCTCAGGTCAGATCTCATGTCCGTGGGTTCGAGCCCCGCGTCAGGCTCTGTGCTGACAGCTAGCTCAGAGCCTGGAGCCTGCTTCCGGTTCTGTGTCTCCTTCTCTCTCTGCCCCTCCACCTTTCATGCTCTGTCTCTCTCTGTATTAAAAATAAATAAAACATTAAAAAATTTAAAAAAAAAAAAGGAAGTATGGGGGCACCTGGCTGGCTCAGTTGGTTAA
>NW_021870436.1:0-58833 GCF_006229205.1 Suricata suricatta | reverse complement strand
TGCTCTGTGTCTCGCTCTCTCAAAAATAAACAAATATTAAAAAAAAAAAAAAAGGGGGAAGTATGTCACTGGGAAGACATTCCCTTATACACCTGCTTGTAGGGGCAAGAAGAATATCCTGCTTCCTTTATAGTTTTTATCCAGTGTTCTGTCTCGGATTAGTCAGAGTCTTCCTCTTGGTCATATGTTGAGAGGAGAATCGTTTGCTTTGGGGGGGGGGATGGGCTGCAGGGGGTCAGCTCCATGACACCGCGCAGTGACTCTTGCTCCTTCCTCGGCAGCACATCATGCTGGTGCAGCGGCAGATGTCTGTGATCGAGGAGGACCTGGAGGAATTCCAGCTTGCCCTGAAGCACTATGTAGAGAGCGCTTCCTCCCAGAGCGGCTGTCTGCGGTGAGTGCCCTGTGAGCAGGGGGCAGGTGGGGTCGGGAAGACAGGCGTTCGAGAATCCTGTCGTGGTTATGGCGATTGTTCCAGCCTTCTGCGTGATGCACTCTGCAGACTTGAACTGGATATTGCTCTTGTCTTCTTGGACTCTGGGTGGATTTGATCATCAGGGGCACCAAGGGAGATACAATGGAGGGAACGATTTGGGAAGGAGAAGTTCACACCGCCTGAAACCTCCCCTTTTGGACCCAGGCAGGCCCACACTGATTTAAAATCACCTCCGGTAGATGAGGCCCCAACTCCAGTGCATTTAGGCCTGATTGCTCCCTTGGTGGTGCGCCCTGTAGCCTAGTAATCATTTCAGCTCTGATGGAACTGCACAGTGTCTGAAGTCTTGATTGCAGACCGTGGTCTTAAAAAAAAAAAAAAAAAAACCTCTTTCCATTTTCATAGCCACCCCAGCCCAGGCTTCAGTTTTCTTGGGCTACTAAAATGTACGAACTACTCCTCATTTTCAGTTTCTCCACTCCAAGGGGTCCAATAAACAGTTACTAGAATTAGAATAATTTTACAGAAACTGTTATTATAGAATCCCCTTAATCAGGAACTGCATAGCTGAGTGCCTTAACCGAGTGCTAGGTGTTTCTCTGACCCTACGTTGATCCGATTCAAGAACGCATAGCACTGCTACCGTTGGATCCCCCTCACCTGAGCCTCCCCAGCTGCCCATTCCTTCCCAGCATGGTCTGTGCCTTCGACCTGGCCGCTCTGCTTCCCAGAAATGTAGGCCCAGCTGGTAGGTTTTGGCCAAGCCCATGTTCTGCCTCAAGTTCAAAGCCCAGCACCAAATTCACTGGCTTCTGGAAAACTACCACAACCAAAACGACCTCTGCCTTGGGGGGTTGTTTCAACTGCATTTCATAATGCTTTTCAAGTACTGTTTCAGTAAAGCTTTTAAATACATGTGTGCGTACGTGTCTAGGTACACATACACACACATACTTAAAAACACATACTTTATGTCTCTGAGTACTTTGGTGTTACTCCCAGTAATTATATTTTATTCATACTCCAACAGAATACCTCCCCACCTAAGAAGTCTGGCTCTGGAGTTAGACATGGGACGGTACTAGTTTTGTGATGTAGGGAAGATCCTACTGGCTCCAGGCCTCAGCTCCTCATCAGGAACTTCCTAAAATGCCTGTGAGGATCAGCTGAGTGCTCAGCACCGCGGGGGCCCAGAAGACGTGAGCTGGGGGTGACCCTCGCTCCCTCACCTGGCTGCCTCTGACCCGCTCTCTAGGGTTTAAGAGGACGTGCTCAGCGCTCTTTCTGTCAGACGCTCGCAATTCCAGTCGTGCCGCTGCGACAGCAGCACAGGACATGCTGTTTGCTTTGTTGTGATTGTTGTTCTGCTTCACAGCAGACTCGGAAGGGCTCATACTGAAACCATTTTAGTCCTTTTATTTAGTTCAGGGATGTAGGGATTTGCCAAGGTGAGCGTATATAGTTTTAAAAGCCTACTCATTTAAAACTGAAGTTGAATGCTTGCAAAATGCAAAAAGAGTGTGAGGTAGGGGTGTGTGTGTGTGTGTGTGTGTGTGTGTGTGTGTGCATGTGCACACCTGTCCACTGTCCACTACAGAAAGTAGAGCATGGTACTGGCCAAGGAAATGGGAATATAAAGAAGATAAAGTCTGGTTTGGCCATCACAATCTCAAGGGATGGTTTAGCCTTTTTACCTTTACGAATAGGGCACAAAGTTTATTTTTTTGGATTCAGAGATCCTGCTTTAACGTGTGTCGGGAAAAGGGCCGGAAGCCACACGGACGGCCGGGGGGAGGGGGGGCCGCTGTGGGGAGCAGCCCGGTAGATAGATGTGTGCTGCGTGCCAGGACTGTGCTCTCAGCAGCCGTGGAAAATCGCTCCCTCGGCTCCAGCTGTGACGAACAGGGAGGGAGAGAATCCTCTCCCAGGGAGATAAATTGAGACTCCGCTTCTCCTCTTCCTTTGCACGACTGGTTTGTTTTTTAAGAACTCTTCACTCACTTATTGCTGATTTTTCAACTGATTTCATGCTTTTACTGGAATTCTCAAAAAGTAGACTTTTGAGACACAGAATCTGAAGCAGGCTCCAGCAGCCCGAGTGGCGCACACGGTATGCTGGCAGGCCTGGCCGATTCAGTTGTGCCCGTTAAGCAGGTTCAGTTGATGAGCGGATGTCACTGTCACTCACACCGTCAACATGCTCCGACATGCCCTGCGCTGTTGCCTTGTGGTTGGCTGATAAAATGAAACTCTGAGAATTACCGCTTTTGCAGCTTCTTCTCCCATGATGTCAGGCTCGGCTTCACCATGGATGGCTAGGGTGTGCTGCTGTGACAGAAAGTAGAAATTACGGATTTAAGCAGTTTGTATCCACATTCTTATTTACTCTTCCCTGCAATCATCAGATTTATCACCTCCAATTAAGGAGGAAATAGGCCCAGATATATTAACCATCTTGCTTGAGCGTGTCTGACTCCAAAACCCACATTTAATCTTTCTTGCCAGTTTTTGGTCATCCTTGAATTAAAGTTTCCTGGACTTTCTGTGGTTAACCAGGAGTAGAATGGACAAGATCCATTCCTCCTGTTCCAATTACCAGGCCTTCCTTTCTTAAATTCAGGCAACTGAATTAGAGAGGCTTTGGCCCTGGAGGTATTTGACTGTGAGACTTAGACGTTTAGGGGCCCTTGTCAGAGTGCTAGTCAACTGAATTTTAAAATGAGTTGTTAGTGGAAAAGCCAAGCAAATCAGTTGTGTGACCCATCTATCACCTGTGCACACACGTGAGTGCATGCACTGTTTGATGATCTCTTTGCTTATTTTGGTTTTTTTTTTAATTTTTTTTTTTACATTTATTTATTTTGAGAGACAGAGCTAGATTACAAGTGCGGGGGGGCGGGTGGCAGCACAGAGAGGAGACACAGAATCTGAAGCAGGCTCCAGGCTCCAAGCTGTCAGCACAGAGCCTGAGGCGGGGCTCAAACTCAGCAAACTGAAGTCATGACCTGAGCTGAAGTTGGACGCTTAACCAACTGAGCCAACCAGGCACCCCACTTTTTGCTTATTTTGTAATCAGGAAGGCTTATTAATGCCTGTGGGGAGGTACCAATTGAATATATGTGGTGTACACAGTGTATTTCTACAACCATGCTTGACACCAGAAAAAGTGAGAAGAGCTTCTGTTTTCAAGGGTCTAGAATCCAGTTAGTAAAATAGGTTACTCATTCATGGCCTAACATTTCATTGCTGTTAAGTAGTAGAATAAAATGTTTTCTGAAGTCACTGTCAGATGTTAATTCTAGAATTTATATGTGTTCCAAACTCTATATCAAGGGCCCAGGAAACATGAATGTGGAATTTTATTAAAATTGAACTTTACCATGGCCAAAGAATCATCTATAGAACTAATGATACTCTGTGGCACATTGACCATGAATCATTCATCAGAATTTTTATGTAGGTGAAATAAATTGGTGGCTGGTTCTTGGTGTGGATAAATGGGGACTGTCCCTCCTGTTGGGCCTTTTCTCCAGTGGTTAGGTTTTGTGAGTTAAAGTAGGACATATGGGGAAAGCAGGAAGCCAAGAGGAAGAGTCTTTTCCATGACGAGCCAGTTGCCTTGGATAACTTATCTTCAACCCCAATTGTTCCTGACCACATCCTCTCCCCTAGAAGCTGTTTCACTGCCATTTTCCAGCTGCTAGGAATATTCAAGGTCTCCTGGAGCTCAGGGCTGAAGCTCTTAGTGCCCGCATCCAGGGACAGCTTAGCCAAAGAACCCTTGCTTCCGCCAGTGAGTGGTTAAGTATCACAGGATGTCTGAGCACATGGAGGAACAAGACTGAAGCACATAGCAACAGCTCAGAAATGTGCTATATAATTCTGTTTGCTGATAATTGAAAGCTAATCATTCAAGCCCTAAGCCTTTTCAAAGGAAATATTGCTGACAGAAATGTTTCTCAAAATTATTTCTTAATTAACCTTTTCTCAGTGGCATTACTGCACATTGCATATGTTGTCTATATTGTACAGCCTCAAGTAACAATATCCTTAAAAATCATTGCTATGTATTGGTCAGTTTTACTGTTAACCTGAAAGCAGTCAGTCAGTGGAACAATTTGGATTAGCATTTTCACCCATATCCCTTTGAGCCAAAATCTGCACTGGTCTTTCAGCTCTGCTATCTGACTCCTTACCAGGAAGGAGGAGAAGGGTGCAATACCAACAAGCCTTCCTGCCAGGTCTGATCCTCAGAATGCGAGCATCTCCCAGAAGCCCTTGCTTCCCCAGCATAGATTTCTTGGATCTCATTGGCCCAGCTCAAGTCACATGGTCATTTTTGACTCCTGGGGAAGTGAGGAAACCAGTATCCAACAGAAAGGAACGAAATCTTGGTGAATGTCTCAGTCCAGTGCTTATTGGCTCGTTGGATATATTGCAAACTCAACAATGGCAAGGTTCTGTTAAGAAAGGGGGGTAATAGTTGGGGCAGTAGACCGTGTTTGGTATATCATCCCCAGAGCCACTTTGAAGGTAAAATGACTTAATCCATGTACAATGCTCAGACCAGGGTCTGGAACAGAGGGATACACATGTTAGCAATCATCATCATTACTATTAGTGTGTATAATGATTATCATCACTATCATTGGCTTGCTGCTTCTCATTTTCACAAATGTGTCTTTTTCCTTTATTTTTTTTCCTGGCCTTGTTTTTCTCTATAGTTTCTTTTACTTTTGTTATACTTCTCAGCTTTAGCACCATTGAAGATTTAGCCTTAGAAACTCTTCTTCCAGTGAAAGTACTACTTTCTTCTTGGCTATTGAGCGAGCAGCTGATACACACAAAGTTTGCCAAGCACTGGGCTAAATATTCTACATGCAGCACTTTAATCCTCATGGTCTGTTATTATCACCAGTTTACTGATGAGGAAACTGAGGTTAAGTAATGGGCCCACAGTGACAAAGCTAACAAGTTGCAGAGGAAGGTAGGCCTACTGGGTTGGGCTTACACCACTCCCTCATTACACTGTGGTACTGTCTTCAGTCCTTTAAAAGCTTGAGAATTATGCTAAAACGGTTTTGCATTCCTTATAGTCTTATGGATGTCTAGAAAAATGGAAGGTCCAGATAGCAGGATAAGTTGGTAATAAGTAATATGTTAGTTTATAGCAGGCAGCTCATGAAGAGACTAAAATGATAGACTGAGTATTTTAAACTTTAGCCTAACAAAAAAAAGTACCAGGTTGAAATTTGTCCATTATAGTGTCAAATTATGTTTGGAGATTACAATCCCTTTGAAACTATTATGGAAGCTACGGATTTTCATCCCAGAAAAAAAAATGGACCTGTGCATCAATTTCCAGCTTATTTCTGGGATTTCCTGGAACAGCCCCCCTACACCCACCAAGAGCTTATTTATTCAGGAACTCCTAGAATTAGAACATCTTTGATTTCACATTCCATCCAATTTCTATCATTCTACTATAAACCTTCCCCTAGAAAATGTGAAATTGAGCTAACAGTGTTTGCTACATCAGACCTTAATTAAGCAAGCTAGATAAACTGCTTTTCAAAAAACATTTACTAGCAAAGAGCAAAAGGAAAATATTAAAATTCCTGTGTGTTGTTACCACCACCTGCTGGTCATACTTAGATAAATTCTGAACTACATTTAGCCTGACTTTCACACTGATATATTCTTTATTATCTTTTAAGTCAATGTCCTTAAAACAGTGTGGAGGCTCCTCAAAAAACCAAAAATAGATCTACCCCATGACCCAGGAATAGCACTACTAAAATTTTATCCAAAGCCTACAGGAGTGCTGATTCACAGGAGCACATGTACCCCAATGTTCATAGCAGTGCTTTCAACAATAGCCAAATTGTGGAAAGAGCCCAAATGTCCATCACCTGATGAATGGATAAAGAAGATGTGGTTTATATATACAATGGAATAGGACTTGACAAGGAGAAAGAATGAAATCATGCCATTTGGAGTAACATGGATGGAACTGGAGGGTATTATGCTAAGTGAAATAAGTCAGTCAGAGAAAGATCTCATATGTTTACACTCCTATGTGGAACTTAAGAAACTTAACAGAAGGCTATGGAGGAAGGGTAGGGGAAAAAAGTTACAGAGAGGGATGGAGGCAAACCATGAGACTCTTAAATACAGAGAACAAACTGAGGGCTGATGGGGGTAGTGGGGGAGAGGGGAAATGGGTGATGGGCATTGAGGAGGGCACTTGGGATAAGCACTAGGTGTTGTATGTAAGCGCTGAATCATGGCAATCTACCCCCCAACCCAAGCACACACGAACTACACTGTATGTTAGCCAACTTGACAATAAATTATATTTAAAATAATAATAAATAAAATAAAAATAAATATCCTTGCTATTGGTATATATTTTCATTTTGATTTCTAATCTGAATGTAATGTAAAACATTAGATTGAACAAGATGGACTTGTGGAATTTTTTATTTTACTTTACTTTTAAATTCCAGAATAGTTCAAACACAGTGTTACATTAGCTTCAGCTCTACAGTATAGTGATGCAACAAATCTGTGCATTACTGTTCATTATAGGTGTGCTCTTAAACCCCGTCACCTGTTTCACCCATCTCTCCACCTACCTCCCCTCTGCTAACTGTCAGTTTGTCCTCTGTAGTTAAGAGTTTGTTTCTTGGTTTGTCTCCTTTCCCCTTTTCATTTGTTCCTTAAATTCTACATATGAGCAAAATCATGGTATTTTTCTTTCTTTGACTTATTTTGCTTAGCATTATACTCACTGGATCCAACCATATTGTTGCAATGGCAAGATTCCATTCTTTTTTGTGGCTAATTAATATTCCACTGTGTACACACACACACACACACACACACACACACACACATTGATATTGATCGATAAATAGATACATATACCACGTCTTCTTTATCCATCATCTATCGATGGACACGGGCTACTTCTATATTTTGGCTATTGTAAATAATGCTGCTATAAACATAAGGGTGCATATATCATTTTGAATCAGTTTTTTTTTTAATTCTTTGGGTAAATACCCAGTAGTGGAATTACTGGATCACATTCTAATTCTATTTTTAATTTCTTGCAGAACCTCCATACTGTTTTCCACAGTGGCTGCATCAGTTTGCATTTCTACCAACAGTGCATGAAGGTTCTTTTTTCTCCCCATCCTCGCAAACACTTGTTTCTTGTGTTTTTGATTTTAGCCATTCTCACAGGTGTGAGGTGATACCTCATTGTGGTTTTGATTTGCCTTTCCCTGAGGATTAGTGATGTTGATCATCTTTTCATGTCTCTTGGCCATCTGGATATCTTCTTCAGAGAAATGTCTTCTCATTTTTAATTGGATTATGTGTTGGGTTTTTGTGTTGTGTAAGTTTTTCATATATTTTGGATACTAACCTTTCATCAGGTATGTCAGTTACAAATATCATCTCCCATCCAGTAAGTTGCCTTTTTTGTTGACTGTTTGCTGTGCAGAAGCTTTTTATTTTGTTGTAGTCCCAACATTTGTTTTTGTTTCCCTTGCCTTATGAGACATACTAGAAAAATGTTGCTACAGCCAATGTCAGACAAGTTACTGCCTGTGTTCTTTTCTAGGATCTTTATGGCTTCAGGTCTCACTTTTAGATCGTTGATCCAGTTTGAGTTTATTTTTGTGTATGGTTTAAGAAAGTGGTCCAGTTTGATTCCTTTGCATATAGCTGTCCAATTTTCCCAACACCAATTGTTAAAGAGACCGTTTTTTCCTGCTGCATATTTTTGCCTCCTTTGTCAAAGATTAATTAACTATATAATCATCGTGGGTTTATTTCTGGGTTGTCTATGCTGTTCCATTGATCTCTGTGTTTTTGTGCCAGTACTATGCTGTTTTGATTCCAACAGCTTAGTACCAAAACTTGAAGTCTGGGGTTGTGATACTTTCAGCTTTGCTTTGCTTTTCCAAGATTGCTTGAGCTATTCAGAGTCTTTTGTAATTCAATATAAATTTTAGGATTGTTTTTTCTAGCTCTGTGAAAAATTCTGTTGGTATTTTGACAGAAATTGCATTAAATCTGTAGATTGCTTTCGCTAGTATAGCCATTTTAACAATACTGGTTCTAATAAATATACTGGTTTGCTAATATTTTGTTGAGGATTTGCATGTTGTAGTATCTTCATCTGGTTTTGGTGTCAGGGTAATGCTGGCCTCACAGAATGCATCTGGAAGCTTTCCTTCCTCTTGTATTTTTTGAAATAGTTTGAGAAGAAGAGGTATTAACTCTTGTTTAAATGTGTGGTAGAACTCACCTAGAAAGCCATCTGGCCCTGGACTTTTGTGAGTTTTTTGATTACTGATTCAATTTCATTGCTGGCAATTGATCTGTTCAAGTTTTCTGCTTCTTTCTGCTTCAGTTTTAAGAAGTTACAGGTTTCTAGGAATTTTTCCATTTATCCTAGGTTGCATGGATTGTTGGCATGTAATTGTTCATAGTATCATCTTAATAATTCTTTGTATTTCTGTCCTTTTGATTGTAATTTCTCCTCTTCTGTTTCTGATTTTATTTAACTCCGTCCTCCTCCCCCACCCCATCCCCGATATATTCTGGCTAAAGGTTTATTAATTTTGCTGATCTTTTCAAAGAAGCAGCTCCTCGTTTCATTGGTATGCTCTATTGCCTTCTTTTAGTTTCCATTTGTTTATTTTTACTTTAATCTTTATTATTTCCTTCTTCTAGTGATTTGAGGTTTCATTTATTCTTTTCTAGCTCTTTTAGGAGATTTTTCTTGCTTCTTGAGGTAGACCTGTACTGCTATAAACTTCCCTCTAAAACTGCTTTTGCATCTTCTGGAAGATTTTGGAACATGGAGTTTTCATTTTTATTTATCTCCGTGTATTTTTTAATTTTCTCTTTGACTTTATGATTGACCCATTCATTGTTTAGTAGCATGTTATTTAACCTCTCTCCATGCTATTTCCAGATTTTTTTTGATGCTGATTCCTAGTTTCATAACATTGTGGTCAGAAAAGATGCACATGATGTCAGTCCTTTTTAGTTCCTTGAGGCTTGTTTTGTGGCCTAACATGTGATCCATTCTGGAGAATGTTTAATGTGCCCTTGAAAAGATGGGTACTGAGTTTTAGGATGGAATGTTCTGAATATATGTTAGATCCATCTGGTCCAGTGTGTCTTTCAAAGCCACGGTTTCCTTATTGATTTTGTTTGGATGATCTGTCCATTGATGTAAGTGGGATGTTAAAGTATCCTATTATTATTGTATTACTCCTGATTACTTTGTTTGTTAATAGCTGTTTTATGTATGTGGGTACTCCCATGTTGGGTGTATAAATATTTACAATTGTTTTATCTTCTTGTTGGATTATTTCTTTTATGATTATCTAGTGTCCTTTTTCTCTTGTTATATTTGTTTTAAAGCCTTTGGCTAATGTAAATATCGTGACCTCTGCTTTCTTTTCATGTCTGTTTGTATGAAAAATGTTTTTCCATCCCTTCACTTTCAATCTGCATATGTCTTTAGGTGTGAAATGAGTCTCTTATAGGTACTATTTAGATGGGTCTTGCTTTTTTATCCATTCCACCATCCTGTGTCTTTTGATTGGAACATTTAGTTGACTTTCACTCAAATTATTGATAGGTTTTTGCCATTTTGTTACTTGTTTTATGGTTGTTTTTGTTCTGCTTTGTTCTCTCTTTTTTTCACAATTAGTTGGCTTTCTTTAGTAATATACTTGGATTACTTTCCATTTTTTGCATATCTATTATTGGTTTTTGATTTTTGGTTACCATTAAGTTGTATGTAGCATCTTATGCACGTAGCAGTCTCTATTAAGTTGATGGTTGCTTAAATTTGAACTAATTTTTTACTCCTCTCCCCCCACATTTTAGGTATATGGTGTCATGCTTTACATCCTTTTGTGAGCCCCTTGACCAAGTTTTACATATGTACTTTACTCTCTTGTGGTTCTTACTGTACTTCTTATTTTGACTTACGGTCTTTCCATTCAGAGAGTTCCCTTTAACATTTCTTGTGAGGCTGGTTGAGTGGTGATGAATTCCTTTAACTTTGTTTGGGAAACTCTTTATCTCTCCTCCTATTCTGAATGATATCCTTGCTGAATAGAGTACCTTTGGCTGCTGACATTGTCCTTTCAGTATTTAGACTATCATACCATGTCCTTTTGGCCTGCAATGATGTTTCTGCAGAAAAATCAGCTCATAGCCTTATGTGGTTTCCCTTGTATGTAACGCTTTTCTTTTTTTCTTGCTTTTAAATTCTCTATCACTACTTTTTGACATTTTATTATGTTTCTTGGAGTGGATTAGGTTGATTTCATGAGGGGCTTCATGTGCTTTTTGGATCTCAATTTCTGTCTCCTTCCTCAAATTTGGGAATTTTTCAGCTGTTATTTAATTAACTTATCTGCCCCCTTTTCTCTCTTTTCTTCTGGGATCCCTGTAATGGGAATGTTATTACACTTGATGATGTGTGAGTTTCCTAAATCTATTGTATTATTGTTTTCTCTCTCCTGTTTAGCTTGCTTTCCATTACTCTGTCCTCCAAGTCACTGTTTTCCTGCTTCTTCTAGTCTACTCTTTATTCCATCTAGTGTATATTTACATTTACTGTTCTTCATCTGATTGGTTCTTTTATGTTTCTGTCTCATTGTTAAAGGTCTCACTGAGGTCCTCCACTCTTGTCATGTTCAGTATCTTTATGCACATTACTTTACATTCTCTGTCAGCTATGTTACTTATCATAAGTTTCAGTTATTATGTCTCTTGCTGTCATTTTGTCCTATTCTTTCATTTGAGATATATTTCTCTCTCTTCATTTTGTCTCTGCCTGTGTGTTAGGAAAGTCATCTCTGTCTTCTTTTCTTGAAAGTAGTGGCCATGAAGAAGAGGTCCTATAGTGCCATGCAGTGCATTGTCCTGTTTACCAGAAACTGGAACTTAAGGAGTGTCTCCTATGTGTGTTGCATGCACCCTAATGTTTTGACAGCCACTTTTCCCTTCAGTCCAGTCACCTGCAGTGGCTCTCTGCCTGTTTTCACAATGTTTGGTCCCTGTCCTGTTAGTAGGCCAGTCTCAGGCAGCCTTGGGCTTGAGTTGTGTCAGTGCATGCATTGCCAGAGATGTAGTAGCACTTTTGCTGTTTTTTCCCTGAAAAGTTTTTGTTCATTGTCATAATCAGACCAGATGTCTGCCCCCACCCCACTTCTGGGACTGTAGTTGGAATGTGGTGATTGTATGGTTGTCTTCCCCTCTCCCAGGGGCAGGAGTCATGTTGGAGTGGTGCTGGCCCCTGTCAGGGATGCTTGCACACCCCTAAGCTTATGGCTCTGCTTTGGGCGAGTTCTGACCAAGAGCATATTGAAAGGGGCAGGATGTGTGATGTTAGCAAGGTTTGTGCTAGTCTGTTGTGCACGGGACCTGCACCTACCAAAACGGAGGCCAGGTTGAGAGAGTGGGTCTGCAGAAGTGCAGAGATGCATGGGCGGGGAGGGTTGGGGTGGGCAAGATGTGGAGTATTAGCATATTAGGTAGGGATTACCCAAGCCTCCCTGGTTCCTACAGGTGGCTGTGGGTTTTTACTGGGGAGCAGGGGAGGGAAATGGCACCTGCCTGCTCCTTTGTTCCTTAGGAAGTCTGCCAGTGATCCCTGCTCCTCCAGCACGCCCTGAGATTAGTAAACAGATCTTCCTCTAGTATACCCCGTTTTTCAAACTGCTGCTCCTAGGCTGTATCTCAGGGGGCCTATTCTGTTCTCTAAGAGTGGGGATTCCATTTCCTATAGCCTTTCAGGCTCACTCAGAGCCAAGCCTGCTGATTTATATAGCTATATTATATAGCAGCAGTGTGGACTCAAATGGCTAACAGCAGGACCCCAAACAAAAGCTGTCAATCCAAGGAGGGGGCAAGGTCAGCTATAGAGAGTGCCAGGATGGATTCAAAGAGCTGCACTTTTGAGGGCAAGGGCAGTGGCCCACGACATGTTTCTGAACCCTGACAATCTTTTGAAGGAATGAAATATTACAGAAGTTATATGTGTGATGTCTATAATATACTGAGATAGTTTTCATGATACCAAACCAGAAAATTAAAAAATTATATCAAAACGGACGTATTGAAATATTTTTCACAAAACTTTCTTTTTCATGCAGGCACCATGGATATTTCCTGCATGAGTAGATAAGATTGTTTCATACCCCATACAGAAATAATTAGAAAAAGTAGTTTGCTGCTTGTCTTTAATTTCCTGCGGCTACTTATGCCTTTCCTTTTCTATTTCAGCATTTCCATACAGAAGCTTTCCAATGAAGCTCGCTACATGATTTATGAGTTTTGGGAGAACAGTAGTGTGTGGAATAGGTAAGTAATAAACAGACCTTGCGGGGGGGGGGGGGGCGGGGCAGGAGGGGGAAATACACATGATGTTTTTAGGACTTGTAGGAAAAGCTCCATTCCCTTTACCTTAAAATGTTTCATTTGCTCATTTTCCTACATCCCAAATTTTTAGGAATTTATTTCATGGATTAGAAACCACTCTCCTCTTGAAACAAATACCTTTGGTAATTATCCTATTTTAAGTATAACCATTTTACTGATGCTTTCATGTAAGAGTTAGATATGGGTCATGGGTATCTAAAGTGTCAGAGGGGCACGTGATCAAAGGACACAGAAAAGGATGAGAAAGTAATTTTACTTTCTATTTTTTTCATAAATTCTGCAGTGTCTTATTTTATAATAAAAATATATAATGGTTAAGATCATCATAGCTTAACTTTTCTAAATGTCTTTAAGCACTGCAAAAAGGGGGGGGTAGAAATTAATGACATTGTTTGGAAAAAATTAAAAACAAATCAACTTTTCTGGGTAACCATTCTACAGTGTGTATGTATATCAAATCATTCTGTACATGTTGAATGTACATATTTGTCAACTCAACAAAGTTAAAGAACAAACCTACCTCTTTGTAATTAATAACAAGTAACATAATTAGAAAAATTGATAAGAAAATTTTTGCTATTCTGAGATTAAACAGTTCTTGTTGGTTTTAAATGCCAGTGAATATAGCCCTCCAGTAAGTCCAGATTTAGGGTTTTAAACTATGGTAATAGAAGTAACAGAATAGCTGGAAATTTAGTTAATACATATTTCACCCAAAATTTTATTTTTGAGACTATTTTAAGACTATACTACAGAATGACACCAATAGAATCTTAAACACCAAAGGGACCTTTAAAGGCAACTTATTCAACTCTGTACTTCAGGCCTACACTTTAAGATGATTTTTATTTCTTTTTTTTTTTCTCATAGGGAGAAAAAGTTCTATAGTCTCTCTTCTTAGCTTTCTTATTTTTTTAACCATCCTGACAGTCAGTATATTCTTCCTTCTGTTTAAACTCTGAAATTAAAGTCTTTCTCCTTTTGTTTTATCTTTATAGGGAATTAATGGTATTGTTTTTAGAAGTCTTTAAAATATTTTTTCTGATGACAGTTGTTAAATTACACAAGTCTTTTATTTTTTATTTTAGGGTAGGTACTGATAAGAAGTCTGTATCCTGACACTTAATCCAAATCATCCAAAACCTTGCCATTTTTACTGAATTTGAACTGTTTGCATTCTACTTGGCAAGATTGTAATAAAAATGCACAGCCTTAATCTATAATTATTTATACAGCCACCTTCAGACGAACTATAGCAAGACATTCCAAAGAAGTAATGTGGATTTCTTGGAAACTCCAGAACTCACGTCTACTATGCTAGTTCCTGGTAATTATCCTGGTTTCACTGGATAATTCTGCATGTTTTTGTATAGTCTTTTGCCTTTTAAAAGATAGTATGTTCTTCCACACACTTTATCAGTGGTGCTCTCTTCATTATTATATCTTAAAATATGAAAGTGGGAGGAAAAAATAAGAGATCCATCTATTAGTTGATCCAATTTGTATTCCTGGCTATATTAAACCTAGCATTAGTCTCTGGTCCCCTTCAGTAATGTAACAAACTTTAAGTACAAATCAAATCATGACATTTTGAATAAATTATTCAAATGCTTTACTATAATTTAGTGTATTGAATTAGTTTGAAATGTATGACCCAGAGGTTGCAGGTTAGAATTATGCTAGAAATATTTTTATTAAAATAGTTGTTAAAATATTTGTAATTGGGGAAAGCAGTATTGAAATCTGAAATGAAATTGTCTAGGAAGTCTGGCCTACCCAAGGCTTAAGATAATTGAGAACCAAAATTCATTTGTTCATCTGCCCTAACAAACACCAATTAAATACGTTTACTCAGTGCTCTATGTCCTAGGTACTGTGGATTCTGGGGTGCTTTGCTTGTTTACTAGTGCTGAGTTGTAACTTTAAATAAACATTATGCTAAGAGCTAGAGAGAGTACAAAGTAAAAATGGAGTCTCTTCCCCCGAAATGCTATCTGTCCAGTGGGAGAGACCAATGCTTGCAGAAAAGAACCAAGCTCAGGGCATAACACAGTAGTTACTACTATAGTACTACTATAGTATAGTTACTACATAGTAGTTATGCATATGGTCATAATATGCATGTGGACTTAGTGAAGGGATTGTTTCTTTTAACAGTTTTCTTTTTAAGACAGAGTACTCTGGAGGTGGAACTTAAAAGGTGAGAATTGGACAAATAAATTTACCTCTACTTTGGTTGCGGTAAATTGTACATATGAACAAACCCAAGAAATGTTAAATGGGCTTGACTAATCGGTGCAAAAGTAAGACTGTGGCATAAGGCTCATATAATGATACATTGTGGAGAGAGAAGGGGGTGTAGGAAATGAGGTTAAAGTATAAGGAGGAGTGCAAACTTAGTAATGAAGTCATTACAGGTTTTTGAGAGGGATAGTGAATGTTCTAATGAGTAGTAACTGGCAGGATGGAGAAAGGTGGCTGTCATGGAGAGGAGAGAGATTGGTCAGGTAGGCAATAACATAGGCCAGGAGCTACCAGGAGAGTTCCTTTGCCAGTACAGTTTTCAGGAGTTAACCATGGCAAGCTATGTGAAGCCCAGGCTTGGTGAGAAAAGATATATTGTAGGAACAAAATACCTGACAGAAGCCTAGGAAAATGCCTTTATTTGTAAGGCTGCCAGGGGAAAAGGCTCCTTTATGAAGGAAATTGAGGGGAATCACTGAAAGCCAGGAGAATCAGAGTAGTTGAGTAGCAAGGAAACCAAAAGACTAACATGCAGGCACAGTGCTCCTCGGGGGCCCGCACAGTGAAGCGGGACTTGAGAGAATGGAACTGAGAGCTGCGTTGGACAAGCAGTTACTGCTCAAGAGAACAGTTTTGACACAGTGGTAGGAATGTAAAAGTTAGGGTAGATTTTGATGGATTGAGGAATAATAGAAAGTGAAACAGTAAATTCTGGAATTAAAGGCAGGAGCGATCAGGGGCGACTGCTTCCCAGTCAGCAGACTTACCATCACGGCCTGAGCTTCAGCTGTTCACTTACTCTGGACTTAGAGATGGTAGACTTGTAGAATTTCCCTTGCTGTGTATCTTGGATTTAATCCTCAAATAAGAAAGCCATGAATATGGCTGAAATTTCTCTATCACTCTGAGAGCATTGCCTAAGTTAGAAAAGCTGGCTTCAACTAAAACTGGTTTGGTTCTTGTTATCAGAGCCCAAATTCAATACAATTTAATGCCTTTTTTGCTACCTTATTTTGTATCATATTTTGTTAATTTTCATATCACCTCTAATTTCAACAGTGACTACTGAAATTTGGAAGAACAAAAAGAAAGGTTTGATTTCTAACACATTTTATTAAATTTCCCTCAAACAAGATTTTTTAAACATCTGTTTGGGGCATCCTATTCTTTTAATAGGAGAGTTTTATAAATTGCAACAGTACATACCTCCCTGGACAAACAGCTGGAATTAATTTATAAATATTATGTATAGTTTTAATGGTCATATGACATATTTTTAATAACCACTTTTTTAAATTTTGTCTGTCATATGAAGGCTAAAAATAAAAACAAAACTGTTTTCGCTATATACATATTTAGACCTACCAAAAAAATCTAAAAAAAACAGCCATTATATAGAGATTAGGTTTGGATCGTTAATTCACAAATTATGACTTCTGTAGGATTGCTTTTTTATCAGGTTTCTAAGTGGTTTACCTAAGATACATCTGAAGAAATCAATAAACCAGACCGTATCCAGTTATGAAAATACAAACCAAAATATATTCCTATGAACTCTTGAATATAAAAATAATTAAAATGAGTCATACTAGAGAATGGCTAAATAGGCCTACTAGCCATCATAAAACACCCAGACCAAAGTGTGAGAATTCGGTCTGTGGATAAGAATATCCCTTGGCAAAGGAGAAAGGCCTGTAGTTATGAGAAGAGAAGACACACAAGAAAATAAGATCCTGATGTCAGCCAGCACGTCACTTAAACAGCTTTGAAAACAAGTTCTAATCTTTTCCATTTTTTTCTCACAGCATTCCACCAGTCTTACTTCTTTGCCATAGATTTGTCTTTGGGGCATTTATATTCAGTGGGGAAAACATTTTCAGTCTTACAATAAAGATGTCTTGTATTAAAAAATATTTAAAACACATCCACTTGTTTATGCCCAATCTTTATGAAATTGTTATGTCAAGTATCTTATACTCCAAAAATGTTGCCAGTACTAGGTAGATTAAAACACCAACAACATTTCATCTTCAGGACATTTATGATATTATTGCCCAAGATAAGCTCCACCCATTCATAACAACAACGATGACGAAACTAAGACTATAACCAAGTTCAAAAAGATCTGGTACAAATATTGCAAAAAGAGTTCAATCTTGGCTTAGTCAGGAAATAGTGACTTGAAAGATAATTATGCAGACTAAAGGTGGGAGAAAATACTCTTTTTTAAGAATGATTACACCCTGACAATTATTCCATTGTTTAAAAATTTGCTTTTCTCTTTTCAGCTTCATGGTGGATCCTGAACAACTAGATGCTCCCAGACATGTTCCATATGGTTCCAAGTGCAAAACAAGTATTCTTATCTAAAATGTGAATTAGAAAATTCTCTGTGGTTACTAATCTACACTATACTTTTGTTTAATATAGTTAGGAAGTGCACTCTTCTAAAATGTCTCCTAGATCTTTCATGTGAATTTTAGCTAAATTTATGAAGTCTGTTTTGCTACATTGTACCCTAAAACCCTTTAGTGGCAAAATCCTAATATGTGAAACAAGTATATGCACAAAGGAACAAAATTGTGAAAAAGAAATGATAAAATAATCAAAGTGGGAATTTTTAAAGTATTACTTCATAGGATAGCTTCTGTGGACTTGTCATTAGCTATAAAGGTTAAGTCAATGTTTTGTCATTTTTAAGTAACTGATTTTCTGCGAATGAAGCTTTATATTCTGCAGTAATGCTCACTGTATTTGCAACTCATGATCTTATGAATATTCACTTTACTGAAAAAGCTAATCCATGATCCATAATGATGTCCTTATGTGCAGAGAGAAAAGGCCACAGGAAGACACCGTAAGAAGGTGCCTACAGCAAACCAAGGAGAGGCCTCAAAGAAATCAACCCTGCTAGCACCGTGGTCTTGGACTTCTGCTCTAGAACTGTGAGAAAATGCCTTTCTGTTATTTAAAAAAAAAATTAATACATGAGCTTACAACAATCTTGGCTACAATCTACAGACTATATACTTGTCATGGTTTTTTGCAAGTGATAACAATTCTGTGATAGTTATGGCACTATTTAGTAATATTAACACCATTATATCATTTATTAGCATCATAATTCCTTGTAAGTTCAACAAATCAAGAAAAGAGGAGAGTCTTAGTTTGAGAAAATCAGGTTCAAATTTTTTGGCATATGATTCAGAGGACTAATTTTCTTATAAAGAAAGACATTTGCACTTTCAAAATATTTAAAAAACAAAATTTTAATCTAAGTGAACAAGGAAAAATATAAATTAGGGAATAAAATGTGGAAGGTATTGGACAGAAAACATTTCCCAGTTTCAACACTAGAATGACAATTCTAATTTCAGTAGCACATTAACCTTGTACCTAATATACTCTTCTGTATAAGGTCAGATATTACATATTGTTAGAATCTATCCTGATAAATGCTGCTAGTGAAAATGCAGTACATACAGGAGTTTGTTCCCATGTTATTCTCTAATCCAAATTCCTTTGAAACCACAGGTCTTCAAGGAAAAAACTATAATTTTCTTTTTTTTTTCTGTTAGAAAACTCAGAAGATTGAACTAAATTTTATTTTTTAAATATAAAATTTGACCAAAAATATTTTCTCAAACTTTGTGTACCCTCCATTCTCACTCTAAATATTTTTTCATAGCTTTTACTAGACAAGGGCAGTAAATTTTGACATATATACACGTACACAGACACAAATGTTGTGTGTGCATGTGTATATATGTGTGTATGTCTCTGGTCATTTCTAAAGATGACAAACACTGAAACAACACCTGGCTCAACTCTTTTAATTTATATACAAAGCAGAGAACATTAATGGAGATGTACACTGATTATTCAAACAAACTATACATATGTACAAAGGCAAACAGGTAATAGCACAGTCTTTGCGGTCTCACTCTGATTATATACAGTGACTTCTGACATACTCTTCTTGAAAAGGCTGGTTATAAATGGTTTCAAAAAAATACAAATTATAGCCAATAAAAAGATAGTATTAGATTCAGAAAGTACCTCAGTCTTCTGTCTTCTGAGTATGAGGCAGTTTCTAAAGTACTGGTGGTATGACTTCAGAAAGGTCTCTGCCTTTAGTAACAGTGCTGAGCAGAATGCCTGTTAAGATCCCAAACTAGAATAGTTTCTATCATAGTTTTTTTAACTAGAGTCAAAAACAACTTGAGAATAGGTAAGTAATAAAGCAAACCAATTTTGTTATGTGGTAATACTGATCCCAGCTCTTACACACATTACACATAAACTTTTATGTGTGTGAGAATAGACAATGTATACATATAGAATGGGAAAATAGGACAGAAAATAAATGAAAAATCTGGGCCCTAGGTATAAATGTATCACTTTTAATTAACCCATAAATTTATGGTGGTTTTTTCCTTTTAAAAAATCTTTTTCTGGGGAACAAAGGAATGAAAACTAGTGTAGTAAAAGACCAAGATAGGAAGCTTCCCATGGACTAAAAGCTTAAATCTAGGTAATAAGCCCAAAGACCGGTGAGGAGAAAGGTACTGGTTTTAGGAGTTCAGAATTCAGCTTAAGGTAAACTTTCTGCCAAATGATGGTCTTGAATGCCTTCCCAGCAGACCTGGGGATCTGACAAAATAAAAGTAGGGAAAGTTTACACTTACCTTTACATCAGCAAATTTTTTTTTTTTTACAAAATGCAGGAATTTATTATATAAAATTTCTAGGAGCTAAAAGTTTAAATCCCCAAATTCTTCATCCATTTGTGTTTTTGTTACAAGAAATTTCGAATTAAAACTTAATGTGCCTCAATTATTTGCAAATGCCTACATTTTTCCTTTTGGAAATAATATCAGTTTCATTTTGGAATTTGCCCAACTTCTTCTGTTCATGTAGTCTGATTAGAGAAAACCAGTAGCAGCTATGTTTCACGGTTTCCAAATTGTCAAACAATGTTATCAAAAAACTAGAGACCAAAGAACTGCCTGTTAAAACATTGTTTTCTGTCATGGATAACTATGCATTGAACATCCTGAATCATTCTAAGCCTCTGGAGAGATTGTAAAGCTCCTTTCAAAGTGCTGGAATGAAATCAGTGGCAATCAGAACAAAAGCAACTTTTTAAAAGCAACAAGAAATTATGTACCATATATACATCATAGCAAATACTTTATATTTGAGAATCTTTACAGCTTACATTTCCAGTCCATTATTACAAGAGATGAAAAACAAAAAAAAAACTGCAAGTAGCATGCAAATTATAAATACAGTCTTCCTGCAAAGCTGAAACTGATTAGAAAATTATTTATAGTTCAAAATATCTTTCTCATTTTAGGAGAAACCAAATACCCAACCATCAAAATTAAAAATAAACTGAATTGTCACAGTCCATTACAGTTACTGTTACTATATCCACTTCATTTGCAGGTGTCCAAAATATAAAATGAGTAATTCTTTATCTTCAAATTGGTCTGTTCTTAAAATGCTACTTAAAACTTTGGTTGTTTTCCTGTAACATAGAATAAAAAGTTAATTGATCAATTAGATTGAATGAATACAGTTTTGACTAGTTTATCAAACCAAATACTGTGACCCTATTAAAAATGCATGTTGCTATAGGAAGTATTAACGTAATTGGAATTTGTCAAAACAGTTCTCCTGTGTTCACTAAAACATGTAATTCATTTTTAAAAATACTAGATTGTACTTCAAACTTGTTCTGTTTCTGTGATACCTGGTTTGTTCAAAATAATGTGTATGTCAAACTTTTATTTACAAAATAAAATGTTCGAGATGAAATAAGTCTGCAAATGAAAACCTGACAATATATAGCACTGAAATTTAGATTTACATACTCCTAAGATCTCTGAACAGGTTGGAAAATTTGAACATCATTAAGGACGTTTTTCATGATAAAACATTCCTGTGTACAAGATGTGATGGAAGAAATTTATGCCTAAATTTTGAAAAATTGAGTTCTACAAGGTAGGGACTTTAGGAAACCTAAAATACATTGTAAGTTAACATTTAAAAAATTCTAAGAGAAAATAAAAGGCTTTGGATTCCCACAGATTAGAAATTCCAAAAATGGAGAGCACGGGAGATACGTTACATCTCACATTTGAGCCATTCTCAGCAAACCTATATTCTGAGTTAATCTCCATAGAGTAGTTATCCAAATAAATAGTTCGTGAAAACTCTAAAGTCAAATTCTACTTGAAATGGAAATAAAGACAATTTACTAAGTGCATAATGAGAGCTCAGTACCATACCAAGCTCTTCCATACATTTCATTTAATCTTAACAACTAGAGATTATCAACCTTATCTACAATCAAGAAACAGATGCAGAAAGTCAAATGACTTAGGTTTGAATAATATATTAGTATACAAGGTGAAGCTACAACTTGATCCCAAGTCTGATACCAAAATTCATGTCCTTTCCAATCAATATCCTAAAATATATGTGTATTTATTATATTCATTTTGATGAAATTTGATGCAGTGGCACAAATATAAAGCACTATGAACAGCAAAGACAGTGAAGAAGTGGGATGACTTGGTTTACTATTTAGAAAGACTGAGAGACAGAAACACACCACATACATGTTGCCACAAAGGAGAGGACTATCCTTCCAATAAATACAGCTAGGATGACTGGGTATTCATGTAGAAAAAAAAATTACAACTTGACCCCTACTTCACATCATACAGGAAAGTCAACTGCAATTGAACTTTAAGACGATAATAATGAATGTTCTGTATCTTTCAATGGAAAAAATATTTCTTAAAAATATAATTCCATTCTATTATTATTTACAGTAATTGGTTATATTATACATTTATATTTATGTACTTTTCTGAATTCTATTTCATTTTAAGAATAAAAATCTAGTGATAATCTAGTGAACATACTAAAGACAAATATTTTAGAGTCTAAAATTAGAACACTACTTACTGGTTTTTGAAGTACAATGGGATGATCAGGCAGAAAGTCTGGTTTTTTTCTGCAGATGGAAACACTTGAGAGCTTCAACAGGAAATCTCTGCTATATTTAATTCTCTCTATAGATATTAAACATCAAATACATTAAAAAATACATAACTCTTCCAGAACAGTTTTTGGTTCATTTATTTCTGCATGCCCCTTAATATTCCATTATTTTACAAAATGATTAGTAGTTTCTATGCAAAAGAGATGGCAAAATTTTTTGAAAAATACCTACCACCGCCAATTTTCCTTTTATATGGAAAGGAAGCCAAATAACCACGGAAACAGAAGGAACAGAACTATTTCAGAAAATTGGTAATGCATGGCTTCTTTCATCTATAACTTTTTCATTTATAACTAGTGAAGGGATCTTGTATTACAAAATATAACAGCAGTTACACCTGTTGGGCAATTCAGACCCAGCCAGTACGGAACCCTAGTAAGCCTATCTAGTCCTCATGTTAACTTAAAATGTGGTACAAATTTATTATATATCTGTGCATAAGAGGTGTACTAGGTAATGGTGAAAAAGAACCAAGGCAAGGGAGCCTGAGTACAAGCAGGGGAGAAGGGCAGAGGGAATCTCAAGCAGGCTCCATGCTCAATATGGATCGATTCCATGACCCTAGGTTCATGACCTGAGTGGAAAACAACAGTCAGATGCTCAACCAACTGAGCCACTCTATCTTTAAAGGAGAATAAAAACAATGCTTCAAATATCTGCATATTTCTTATCAGAAACTATCACCACAAAAGACCACTTGCTGAACCAGCAGAGCAATAGATTTAAAGTCCTAACACAAAAGAAATGACAACCTAGAATTCCATATAGTGAAACAGCAACAATACATATACTGGCCTCTTTCCTTGGTTCCTGGCACAAAGCTACTAAAACCCTTGTTATTTCCTTTTATTTATTTATTTATTTATTTATTTATTTTTTACTGTGTTTATTTGAGAGAGAGAGAGAGAGAGAGAGAGAGAGAGAGAGAGAGAGAGAGACAGCATGAGCAGGGGAGTGTCAGAGAGAGAGAGAGAGGGAGACACAGAATCTGCAGACAGGCTCCAGGTTCTGACCTAGCTGTCAGCACAGAGCCCGATGCAGGGCTCGAACCCACAAACTGTGAGATCATGACCTGAGCCGAAGTTGGACGCTTAACCAACTGAGCCATCTAGGCGCCTCATCCCTTGTAACTTCTTAAGTGATAAGAATACTAGGAACATCTTTTGTTCAAATATTTGGTTTCTGAGCCTACTTCTGACACACAGCTTTTAAAACACTTGAATTTCCTGGGTGCCAGAAATGTCCTTTATTCTAAGGAGGTGCCTTTTGGTGGACTCTTGGACAGGGGCTGGTAAACAGGAAGACCAAGCCATGATCAGAAGCTTGAAACTTTCAGCCCAACCCCCACCTCCTCTTAGAAGGGAAGGGACCAGAGATTGAATTAACATGCCACTTGATGATGCCACCATAAACATCCCAAAGTATGGGGTTTGGAGAGTTCTGGGTTGGTAACCACATCTATCACATCCATGTAACAGGAGGGTGGCCCACGCTAACTCCACAGGGACAGAAGTTTCCACATTTGAGACCCTTCTAGACCTTGTCCTATGTATCATTTCATTTTGCTCTTTATCTGTATCCTTTATTATATATTTTATTATATAATAAACTGGTAAATGTTAGTTTACCTTAAGTTCTGTGAGCAGTTCTACCAAATGATCAAATCCAAAAAGGGAGACTTGGGAATCTCCAATTAATCCATGGTCTTACTTCTTGCAACTGTCATCTGAAGTCGAGGGTAGTCTTGTGAGCCTGAGCTCTAAATCTGTGGGGTCTGCATTAATTCCAGTTAGTGTGAAAATTGAATTAAATTGTAGGATACCCAGCTAGTGTTGCTTGATATGTGGAAAAACCACACATCTACTGTCAGAAGACAGTGTTGTGAATATGTACAGTACTGAAAGTAGAGGAGAAACAGAGGGGTGGATTTTTACCCCTTACACCTAACCAGTGGAAATATCTTGGAATACTTGTGACCTTAAAAGACATTTCCAGAAAAGAGAAAAAAAATTAAAAGAATTTGTCACTAGTAGAGTTGATCTATAAGAAATGTACAGGAAGTTTCTCATGTTGCAGGAAAATAATACTAGACAGAAACTTTAATATTCAGAAATGAAGAATGAAAGAAAAAGGGTAAATAGCTGGACAAATATAATGGTCTCCTTTCTTCCCCCTCTGAGTTTTATAAGTGTATGACTGTTAAAACTTATGACACTGTCTGGTTGAGAACAGGATGCATACAGCTACAACAAATTTCAGTGCAATGGTGTGAAGGGAAGGAACCTACAGAGGGTTGCAAGATTTTACCATCACCGTTTTGCATGAAGTAGTAGAATATTAACAAGCACAATGAATTATATATTATAATCCCTAGACCTATAACCTAAAATACAAGAAAATATAGCTAAAAATCCAACAGATACAATCAAATACCAACAAAAGTTCAAAAATATCCAGAAGGGGACAGGAAAAGGGAAAAAATGGGACAAACAAAATAAATAATAAGCCTAAATCCAACCACATCACCTTAAATATTAATGGTCTAAATCAGGAATCAACAAAGGTTTTCTGTAAAATACTGATAGTAAAAGTTTGAGAGTTTTGGAACATATAGTCTCTGTCACAACTACTCAGTCTTATAATGCAAAGACCACAGAAAATAAAGCATATGGCTGTGTTCCTATTAATTTTAATTTCCGAAACAAGGATTTTAACTGAGGGACACAGTTTGCTAACTTTTAGGGTTAAACACTGCAATTAAAGGCCATAATTGACAAAATGGATTAAAAAAAGAAAACCCTATTATTATATGCTGCCTGCAAGACATATACAGATAGGTTTAAAGTAAGTGGAAATAAAAATTATATCATGCAAAACATAGAAATAAGAAGGCTGGAGTGGCTATCTTAATATCAACTAAAGAGATAATTACTGATGTATTGTGTCTAATGACAAAGTTTCAAAATACATGGAAAGAAAAATGACAGAAGTAAAAGAAATAGACAATGCCACAAAAATATCTGGTAATATTAAACTCCCCCCTCAGCAGTGTATAGAACTAGACAGAAAATTAGAAAATACTTAGATCTGTACAATATCAACATCTTGATTTAACTAACAATTATAGAAACTGCATCAACAACTTGAAAAATACAAATATTTTCAAGTAAACCATGTGCTTGGCTATAAAACAAGTTTCAATAAAGTTAAGAAGCTTGAAAAAAAAGGACTCAAAATCACAAATAATGAAGCATTATAAAAATAATAACATATACAAAAAATCATATACAGAGACCTCTATGAACAATTATCCATCAAACAAATTTGACAACCTGTAAGACATGGATAAATTCCTTGAAATATATAAGCTATCAAAACTGAATCATGAAGAAGAGAAAATCTGAAAAAAATTATTAGCAAGGAGACTGTTATCGATAATTAAAAACCTCCCAATAAATAAAAATCTAGGACCAAATGACTTCACTGATGAATGCTAGCAAACATTCAAAGAAGAATTCATGCCAATCCTTCTAAAACTCTTCCAAGAAACAGAAGAGGTGGGAATTCTTTTAACTCATGCGACTAGCATTACTGATACAAAATGAGAAAATTGATGCCACAAAAAAAATCAAGGCTTGATAAATAGATGCAAAAGTCCTCAATAAAATATTACTGAACAAAATTCAACAGTACATTAGAAAGATCACTGTGGTGGGTACAGAGGACATGTACTTCAACATAACAAAACCCATGTAGGATGAACCCACAGGTAAAATCGTATCCAATGGTTAAAGTTGAAAGCTTTTTGTCTAAGATCAGGAACAAGACAAGAATGTTCACTCTTGTCATTTTTATTAACATAGTACTGGAAGTCCTACCCACAGCAATCCTACAAGAAAAACAGAAAGCATCCAGATTGTAAGAAAAAAGTTAAAACTGTTACTATTTGCAGATGACATGATAGTATATATGGAGAACACTAAAGATTCCATGAAAAACCTATCAGAGTAAGTGAATTCAGTAAGGTGCAGGATAAAAAATTAAAATCCAGAAATCTATTCCATTTCTATACACTAATTACAAATTATCAGAAAGAGAAACTAAGAAAAAGACCCATTTACAACTGCATCAGAAAAATGAAATACCTAGGAATAAATCCAGTCAAGGAAGTGAAAAACCCTCTAAAAACTGTAAGACACTCATAAAAGAAGTGACACAAGTGGAAAGATAACCCTTTGCTCATGGGCTGGAAGATCTGATATTGCTAAAATGTTCATATTACCCAAAGCAATTTACAGATTTTAATGCAATCCCTATCAAAATACTAATGGCATTTTTCACAGAACTAGAACAACAAAAAAAAATCCTAAATCATGTATGGAACCAAAAAAGACCACGAGCAGACAAATCTATCTTGAGAAAGAACAAAGCTGGAGGTATCACACTCCAATTTCAAACTATACTACAAAGCTATAGCAATCAAAACATTATGGTACTAGCACAAAAGAAATATAGATCAATGAAAGAGAACTGGGAGCCCAGAAATAACCCCACACTTATATGGTCAATTAATCTATGATAAAGAGGAAAAAATACACAACGGGGAAAAGACTGTCTCTTCAATATATGATGCTGAGAAAACTGGACAACAATATACAAAGAAATGAAACCAGACCACTTTCTTACACAACACACAAAAATAAAATAAAGAGCTAAAAGTAAGACTTAAAACCATAAAACTCCTAAAATAAAATATAAGGCAGTAATCTCTTGGACCTCAGTCTTGGGAATTTTTTTTGATCTCGTAGGGGAAACAAAAGTAAAAATAACTGGGACCATATCAAATTAAAAAGCTTTTTGCAAGGCAGAAGAAACCAACAAAATGAAAAGGCAACCTACTGAATGGAAGAAGATATGATGTTTGATAAGGGGTTAACATCTAAAATACAAAGAACTCAACAACTCAACACGAAAAAGTCTAATTAAAAATGGGCAGAGAAGCTGAAAAGACATTTTTCCAAAAACAAAACAAAAACAAAAAACCATACAGATGACAGACACATGAAAATATACTCAACATTTAAAGATCAGAGAAATGCAAATCAAAACCACAATTAGCTATCACTTCATACCAAAATTGCTAGCATCAAAAAGACAAATAACAAACACTGACACATATATGAAGAAAAGGGAACTCATGCACTATTGGTGGGAATGTAAATTGGTATAGCCACATGTGTCTACACAATAACTTCCGTAAGAATGTTCACAGGAGCATTAGTTACGCTTTCCACGGGTACCTGGGTGGCTCAAGATTCAAGAGTGTGGGATTCTTGGTTTTGGCTCAGGACATGATTTCATGGTTTGTAGGTTTGAGCCCTATGTTGGACTCCAGGCTGTCAGCACAGAGCCTGCTTGAGATTCTCTGTCTCCCTCTCTCTGTCTGTTCTCCCACTCACTCACTCTTTCTCTCTCTCAAATATAATCTCCACACAAAAACTTTTACAGGAATATTCATAGGAGCATTTGTCATGCTTTCCAATACTGAAAACAAAGCTGTCCATCAACTGGTAAACAGATCAACAAAATGTGGTATAGCCATACAATGAAACACACTTATTCAACAATAAAAAGGAACCACTGAAAAATGCTACAACATAGATAGCCCTATAAAGACATTAAGGGAAAGAAGCTATCTGCAAAAGATCATATATTGTATGATTCCACTTATATGAAATGTCAAGGAAAAGCAAATCAATAGAGACAGATAATTATTAATATTAGTTGCCTGGGGATGAGTAGTATGGAAATGGGTGCTGACTGCAAACATGGAAGATTCTTTTTTGTGGTGATAAGTATGTTCTACAACTGAATTGTGTTAAAGGTTACAGAACTCTACAAATTCACGGAAAAGACAATAAAGTGTATACTTAAAATGTTGTATTTTAAAGTATGCAAATTATACCTCAATAAAGATCTTTTAAAAAGGAATGGGATGAACACCTGGGTGGCTCAGTCAGTTATGATCAGGTCATGATCTCACCATTCGTGGGTTCAAGCCCCACGTCAGGCTCTGTGCTGACAGCTAACTTGGAGCCTGGAGACTGTCTTCGGATTCTGTGTCTTCCTCTCTCTCTGCCCCTCCCCTCCCTGCTCACACTGTCTGTCTCTCTCTCTCTCTCTCTCTTGGTCTCAAAAATAAACATTAAAAAAAGTTTAAAAATGGAATGGGAATTGGGGAGTAAGGATTCTGAATTTAGAGAATAAGAAAGGGGGTGCCTGGCTGGCTCAGTTAGTAGAGCATGAGACTCTTGACCTCAGGGTTGTGAGTTTGAGTCCCACACTGGGCATAGAGATTAAATAAACAAACAAACTTTAAAAAAGAGAGAGAATAAAAAGGGGAGGGACTGAGAGAAAGAGAGACTGGGCAGCTGTTGCTGCAGTGCCACATGGAAAAACTGAATGAGAATTCTCCAGTGATAGGATTTTCCTGTGGCTTTTAAAAAAGAGCTAATGGCTAATACTCAATTCCAGGTTGTTCTCTGGACTGTGCTGACAGATAAAGAAATTGGGGAAAGCCATTAGGAAATAAAACCAAAAGATGAGATGATGCAAAATAGGAATATAAGAAAATTAGAGAGTCGATCCAAGTAGACGAGTATCACTAATATCTGACTATAATCGGCATTTCAAGAAAAAATGGAAATAATGGAGATGAGAAAACTTATCAAAGAATTATCCACAAAATTCCCCATCAGAACCACAATGTACCAACTACCCAGAAAGTTTATTTTAATTGAGAGGGAAAAACAACTGCACAAAGGTACATTAGGAAATTTAGAAAACCAAAAATAAACAAACAATCCAAAATACTTCCAGAGCAATACTAACAGCAAAAACAGAACACAAAACCATGTATAAAAACTGGGGACCTGAATAGGACTGAACTTCAAAGAATTAAAAGCCAATTAATACAGACTGCTAGAAAATGAAGCAAAATGCCTTAAAAATTTATGAAAATAATTTTCAACCTGGGATTTTGTTAATCAAATTTTATATTTAATCATACAATGAAAACTAAGCTAGTTCTGTATGAAATGAAGCTAGTTCCCAAAGCGCAGCATCCTCAGGTTGAAGACTCACTTCTGCCTCAGGAAGGTTTTACTTAGCACATTTTGATACTACTACAAAGCAAAATTATACAAATTATATTTTTCCTCCTCTACCATAGCTTTATTGAGGTATAATTCACAAATACATTCATTTTGAGTATGCAACTGAATGATTTTTAGTATATTTACAGAGTTAGGAAACCATCACCACAATCTATTTTTATAATATTTATATTCTAGTATATAAGAATCACAGTCCCATTTGTAGTCACTCCCCATTCTCAATCCCATTTAAACAATTACTTTCTTCCCATAGATTTGCCTTTTCTAGAAACTATATATAAATGGAATGACACAATGTCCAATATTTTGTGTCTGGCTTCTTCACCTAGCATAATGTTTTAGAAGTTCATTCTATCTAACCAAACTAAGTCAAACATGCAATTAGTACATTATCAATTACAAAAATTCACCAAACCAATACCCCTTTTTAAGCTCCTGGAAAATGCACTTGAGCAACATGAGGAGGTAAATCAAAAAAGAAGAAAACACAGGGATCAGGAAACAGAAGAGAGTAATGTCAGCCAAAGGAACCAAGAAAGAAACCCTAAAAGTCTATTCACCAAAGCAACAAATAAACTGTCAAAAACTTACAGAATCAACTTCTTCTGAATTCTGGAATCAAAAGCTTACAAAACTAGAGAGATTCTTAGTAACGAAAACAACAGCTAAATATGGTAGAGAGTTTTGTGGCATTTTAGCTTGCTTAAGATCATCTCCCCTAATCTAGCTTGGCAGTGGCCCTGAAAACAAATGCTCTTATGCCTGACACAGGCCCAGTACTGGAGAATGCAAACCAGAGAACTGTGGTTATTCATTTTGGCCTGTCTGGTGGCTCCCTAAAGAATCCTCTCAAAGGACTTGCCTACCTAGCTCTATCTCAACTAAGAACTCTCCCAGGGAGGAGACTGCTGTATGAGTCCATATGTCAAAACATTTATAGGGAAATATATTAGCCAATTCTACCTGGAACAAGGGATAATAATTAAAACAAACAATAGGAAAACAAAGTTTGGGAAGAAAGCTAGGGGAAAAGATGCGTTGGGGAATAAGGTCACTAAAAGACTCAGATGTTCCTAGGAATCTAGAGGGCTACATGCATGCTAAAGGGTAGGTTCATGCTCATAGAAAGGCTTGAGAAGGTCCTAAGATAACACCTCTGGCTGACCTTCAGGTTCCTCGTTAGCAAGAAGTAAAGTCAAAGGAAGAGTTGTAAATGCCCAGCTGAGTAATGAGAACAGACCCCAACACACATATAGAAGCCATATGCAAAGATTTGGGGGAGGTTTTTTTTCTTTTCTGTTTTTTTGGTTCTAGGTATTGAAGGAATTCTTTGCCCAATCATCAGCTGACCATGAAGATACCAGAATAGAGACCTGAGTGGCCGCATGTGGCAAACATAGACTTTACAATGTTAATTCAGAAAAGTCAAACAACAAAACAACAAAATGACAAGCAGCAACAACAGACACTAAAAAGGGAGAAAATCTGATTTCCAGAGTTAACACATTATATTCAAAATACTCAGTTATTAAAAACAACAATCTGATTCCCAGAGTTAACTAAACACTATATTCAAAATACTCAGTTATTAAAAACAACAACAAATTACAATGCATACTAAGAATGAAGAAAGTATGGCTCCCTACATAGGAAAAAAAAAAAGAAACCGAAATTTTCTCTGAAGATGCAGATATTGGACTATAGAAAGACTTTTAAATAAACTACATATGCTCAAAGAACTAAAGGAAATCTTGAGACAGTGTCTTGCCAAGCAGAAAATATTAATAAATAAAAATTACAAAAAGGAAGAAAACAAATTCTTAAGAAAAAAGTATAACAACCAAAGTGAAAATTTCATTAGAATGGTTAACAGCAGATATGAACAGGCAGAGAAGGAATCAGCAAATTTAAAGATAAGTCAGTTGACATTACCCAGTATGAGGAGTATAAAGAAAAAGGAATGAAGAAAAATGATTATCTGTACAACCACAGCTAGAATACCAACAAATGCATGATGGGAGTGACAGGAGGAGAGGAGAGAAAGGGCAAAAGAATGTTTGAAAAAATAATGAGACATTTAAGACACTCAATGAACTATAAACTGAATACGCTCTAAGAGATTCACCCTGAGATGCTATTATAGGTAAACTATTATAAGACAAATCTTGAAGTCAGCAAGAATAGCAGTTTGTCACTTAACAAGGGATTCTCAATTAGATAAAAACACTGATTTCCCATCAGAAACCATGGAAACCAGAAGGCAGTGGGAAGACAAAGTACTGAAAACAAATAACTCTCAACCAAAAAAAATCTCTATCCAAAAAAACTACCTTCAGAAATGAAAAAGAAATTGAGACTACTCATAAACAAAAACTGAGACTTCATTGCTTGTAGACTTGCCTTAGAAAAAATGCTAAAGGGAATCTTTTAAGCTGAAATTAAAAAGTACAAAGTAACTGAAATATACATTGAGAAGTAAACACTAGTAAACCTAACTACATTGGTAAGTTAAAAACTAGTATCAATGAATTTGTGCATATAACTCCCCTTTATTTCTATATGATTTGAAAGAGAAAAACATAAAAATTCAGAATTGTAAATCTAGATTGATAGATTACACAACACATAAAGATGAAATTTGTGACAATGGCATGCAAAGGCGGAGTGAAACTAAAGAAGCAAAATTTTATATAATATTGAAACTAAATGGGTATTAATTCAAACTAGATTGTTGTAAATTAAAATTATTCCCCAGTGCAACCACTAGGAAAATAATCTCAAAATACACATTAAGGGATGGAGTGTCTGCACAGCTTAGTCAGTTGAGCTTCTGACTCTTGATTTCACCTCAGGTCATGATCTCACGGTTTATGGGTTCAAACCCCACACCGGGCTCTACACTGACAGTGCAGAGCCTGATTAGGATTCTCTCTCTTTTCTCCTCCCTATCCTCTATCTCTTCTCTCTTTTGCCCCTCCCCAACTCAGGCATGTGTCTGTCTCTCTCTCAAGATAAAAACACTTAAAAAATATATGGTAAGGGAAATGAAAAGGAAATAAAAGTGATACAGCAGAATCTATTAAACACTAAAGAGAATATTAATGGAGGAAATGAAAAACAAAAAGTATATAAAACTTATAGAAGACAAATAGCCAAATGGATAGAGTTAGTCCTTCCTTATTAGTAATTATAATTATCAGTAATAAACACACCAATTAAAAAGTGTAGATTGGCAAAATGGATTAAAAATGATTGACTCATATGCTGCCTAAAGATACTTTAAAAAAAATTTTTTATTTAGTTTTGAGAGAGAGAGAGAGAGAGAGAGACAGTGTGAGCAGGGGAAAGACAGAGAGAAAAGGAGACACAGAATCTGAAGACAGGCTCTAGGCTCTGAGCTAGCTGTCAGCACAAAGCCCCATGCGGGGCTCAAACCCACAAACTGATAGATCATAAACTGAGCTGAAGTCGGAAGATTGACTGAGCCACCCAGGAATCCCATAAAGATATTCACTTTAAATGCAATCACAAAAATAAGGTGAAAGTGAAAGAATGAAAAAGATATTTGATGCAGACAATAACCAAAAGAGAGCTGGAGTGGATATATTAATATCCAAATGAAAACAGACAAAATTGTTATAACAGATAAAAGTTAATTCATTACAGTAATAATTATAAACATATAGTACATAACAACAGAAGAGAAAAACAGACCAAATTGGAGGAACACAGAGAGTTTAATAATAACTGGAGATCCAAAACCCCACTTTCAATAATGAACAGAAAACTAGACAAAAGATCGACAAGGAAATAAATGTAGGACATGAACAACATTATAAGCCAAATAAACCTAACAAGCATATACAGAATACTTCACTCAAAAACACAGAATGTACATTCTTCTTTAGTACACATGAAAGTTTCTCCAGGATGAACCATGTTAGGCTACAGAATAAGTCTTAATAAATTTAAAAACAATGGTATCAGACAAAATATCCTTTCTGACCATAATGCAATGAAACTAGAAACCAATAACAGAAGTAAAACTGAAAAATGCACAAGTATGTAGAAATTAGAAACATACTCTAAAGCCAATGGATCAAAGAATAAATAACAGAGAACTTAAAAAATATACAAAGACAAAAGAAAACAAAGACACAACATACCAGACTTTAAATGATACAGCAAAAGCACTGCTCAGAGCAAAATTTATAACTACAAATATCTACTTTATGTAAGAACAGCTCAAGAGTGCCTGGGTGGCTCAGTCAGCATTGAGTCTCTTGGTTTCAGCTCAGGTCATGATCTCACAGCTCATGGGATTGAGCCCCATGTCAGGTGATAGCCATACTATCAGTATGGATCCTACCTGGAATTCTCTCTCTCCCTCTCTGTCCCTCCCTGGCTTGCACTCTCTCAAAATAAATAAACTTTAAAAATAAAGAAAAATTAAAAAGAACAACTCAAGTGCCTAACATCAAACATTAAGAACTAGAAAAAGAAGAGCAGACTAATCAAAAGCTAGCAGAATGAAATAATAAAGATTAAAAACAAATGAAATATAGAAAAATAATAATCAACAAACCAAAAGTTGGTTGAAAAGATCAAAATAACAAAATCAACTAGAAAAAGGAATCAAGTTACCAAAATCATGAATAACAAAGATTCTATAACCTGCAACTTTGCTGAATCCATTTATTAGCGCTAATGATTTTTTACATGTACTATACTATGGATTTAGGATTTTGCATGTATAAGGTTGTGTCATCTGTGAATAGAGATAACATTACTTTGTCCCTTCCAATTGGAATGTCTTTTATTTCTTTTTCTTAACTGCTCTGGTTAGAACTTCAGTATAACGTTGAATTTAAGGGGTGAAAGTGGCTTGCCTTGTTCTTGATCTTAGTGGAGGAAAGCTTGCAGTCTTTCACTACTAATTTTGATGTTAGCTATGGGTTTTTTATATATACCCTTTATTATGTTGAGAAAATTCCCCCTTTATTTCTTGCTAAGAGTATTTATTAAGAAAGGGCATTGGATTTTGTCAAATGCTCTTTCTGCGTCAGCTGAGATGGTGTTTTTGTTTTGTTTTGTTTTTTGTTTGGTCCCTGCATTCTGTTAATGTGGTCTATTATTATTCACTATTATTTGAAAACTGATTTTCACATGTTGAGCTGCTCTTGTATTCTTGGAATTAATCCCACATGGCCATGGTATATAATTTTTTTTCTTTGCTGCTAGATTTGGTTTCTTGGTATTTTTATGCCTATATTCTAAGGGAAACATATTTTCACATGATGTCTTTGTCTGGCTTTGGTATCAGAGTAATACTGGCCTCAAAGGATAGTTCAGAAATGTTCCTTCCTCTTCAACTTTATGGAAGAATTTGAGAAAGTGGTATTAATTCTTCTTTAAATATTTGGTAGAATTCACCAGTGGAGCCATCAAGTCCTGGACTTTTCTTTGTTAGATTTTTTTGTTACAGACTCAATCTCCTAACTGACTATACATTTATTCAGATATTCTATTTCATCTTAAGAAGTTCTGGAAATTTCTGTGTTTTTAGTAATTTTTCTATTGCATCTAGGTTATCTGCTTTGTTGGCATACACTTAACTATTTATAGTATTTCCTTATAAACCCCAAATAGCCAAAACAAGCTTGAAAAGAACAAAGTTGAAGACTCACACTTTCCAATTTCAAAACTTACTATAAAGCTAGTATAATCAAAACAGTGTGATACTGGGATAAAACAGACATATAGATCAAGGGAACAGACTGAAAATCCAGGAATAAACACATAACCCCTACGGTCAAATAATTTTCAACCAATATGCCAAGATAATTCAATGGAGAAAAAAATAGTGTAACAAATGGTGATGAGGCAACTGGATACCCAATGCAAAAAAAAAAAAAAAAAGAAGTTGGGCTTATACTTAACACCATAAAGAAAAACTAACTCAGGACGCCTGGGTGGCTTAGTTGGTTAAGCATCCGACTTCGGCTCAGGTCATGATCTCATGGTTTATGGGTTTGAGCCCTGCATTGGGCTCTGTGCTGACAGCTAGTCAGAGCCTGGAGCCTGCTTCAGATTCTGTGTCTTCCTCTCTCTGACCCTCCCCTGATCGTGCTGTCTCTGTCTCTCAAAAATAAAAAACATAAAAAAAATTAAAAAAAAACACTAACTCAAAATGGATCAAAGACCTAAATGTAAGAGTTAAAACCATAATACTCATAGGGATAAATCTCCATGATCTGAGATTTGGCAGTGATTTCTAGATATGACACCAAAAGCATGAACAAAAGAAAAAAGATAAATCAAACTTTATCAATTTTTTAAAATTTGGACACATAAGCACACTATCAAGAGAATGAAAAGAAATTACAGTAGAGTAGAAAATATGTGCAAATTGTATACCTGATATGTATATATCTGATAAGAGCCTAGAATCACATATCTGATAAGGGTCTAATATATATGCATATTATATGCATTATATATATATATATATATATATATATATCTCAAATATCTTATTACACAAGCTTATGAGAGTGTATGTGTATATGGAGGGGGAGAAGGGAAGTGAGCACGGACAGGGGAGAGGGAAGAAAGGAAAGTAGCAGAAAGAAAGTAGTTTGAGAGTCTAGTATCCAGAACTTTTATAAATCAACAACAATAAAATAACCCAATTAAAATATAGTTCAAGAGACTTGGGGAAAAAAAGAGACTTGGATAGAACTTTCTCCAAAGAAAATACATAAATGGCCAATAAGCACAGGAAAAGACTCTCAATACCATCAGTCATTATAGAAATGCAAATCAAAAATCAAAATTACAATGACATACCTTCACACCCCCTGGAACGACTATTAAAAAAAAAAAAGATCCTAACAAGGAAGTCAGGAAATTGAAACCCTCACACATTGTTAGGGTGAAAATAAAATGGTGTAGCCACTGTGGAAAACATCTGGAGAGTTCCTCAGAGAAGTTAGACATAGAATTACCATACAACCTGGCAAGTCCACTCCCAGGTATATATCCAAGAGAAATGAAAACATGTGTTCACACTTGTACAAAAATATTTACAGCTATCTGTAAGAGTCACCTTAAGGTGGTGACCGAGCAGCCATTCTGCTGTAGGTCGGAGAAAAACTCCATGCACCGATGGCCCCCCACCCACCACCTGCAGACCTGGACTGTCCCGGGCCAGTTTGAAAACAGCCAATCATGAAGCTCCAGCTTCCCATCACCCTGACAGAGGAGGCAACCTATTCGATCCTGCCACGTCCCTGAAATGCCCTTATTTGATGATCTGCCCCACAAGATCAAACCCAGAACCCCCTCACCCATAAAAACCCCACCCATCGCCTACCAGGCGCGACTTTCCTGACTCCCCACTCCCGGGGTCATGAGACCTTGCCCAGGGAATCGCAGATCCCAATAAAGGCTTTCTTGGCTCCATAACCTGGTCTCTTTCTTTCCTCCCATCTCTGCCTCCATCTATTAAATCTTACACTATCCATCATAGCCAAAAAGTTTACAACCCAAATGCCCATCAACTAAGAGATAAATAAAATGTATATCCATACCAGAGAATATCATTCAGCCATAAATGGGAAGAATGAAGTACTGATACATGCTATATATGGATGAACCTTGAAAACAGTAAGTAAAAGAACTCAGACACTAAAGGTCACATATAAGATAATTCCATTAAATGAGACACCCAGAATAAGTATATACATTAAGACAAAAAGTAGACTAGGGTTTGTGAATGTCTGGGCAGATGGGAGAATGGAAAATGACTACTTAAGGGATTTGAGGTTCCTTCTGGGATGATAAACATGTTCTGAAACTAGAGAGTGGTAATGACGGTACAATACTGTATTGAAAATGACCAAATTATACATTTTTTAAATGGTTTAAATTGTGAAATGGTAAAGCAGGTGCGACTTCCCTGACTCCCCACTCCCGGAGTCAGAACCTCGCCTGGGAATCGCAGATCCCAATAAAGGCTTTCTTGGCTCCATAACTCTGTCTCTTTCTTTCCTCTCATCTCTGCCTCCATCTATTAAATCTTACAAGAAGTTTCCTAGGAGGAAAAATATACCAACTGATACACTGTGCATTAGAAAAATATTACAGGTAAGAGTAACAGAATTGTTGGAGCATTTAAAGGGAAATGTTAACCAGAGTCACAGAGAAAAACAATGCAAACATTAGCTCCAAGAAAAAATGATGAATTGTATGCAAAAGATATGTACCTCTTGGCTAAGCAACTGTATAATTTATAATATAAAGAGTGATAATGCTTTCACTAAAACTTGTGAAATAACTATATGGTGGGAAGGAGAGAAAGAAGGATGAAGAAGTGAGGGAAGTGACATGGAAGATATAAGTTCTCATTTTCCAAACCAGGCTGCCAATATAGAATATCAAAAAATTTAAAAGTTGGAAGCAATTTAAATTTTATTTAGAAATATGGGGGCGCCTGAGTGGCTCCGTCGGTTAAGCATCTGACTTTGGCTCAGGTCATGATCGCACAGTCGTGGGTTCGAGCCCCACGTCGGGCTCTGTGCTGACAGCTAGCGCAGAGCCTGGAGCCTGCTTCAGATTCTGTCTCCTTCTCTCTCTGACCCTCCCCTGCTCACACTGTTTCTGTCTCTCAAAAATAAATAAAAACCATTTAAAAAATTTAAAAAATTTTTATTTAGAAATATGGAGTTAAATACTAGAGAAAAAAGGTAATAGAGTATTTTCATAACTTTTAAACAGAAGATTTACAAAAATTTGGAAACTAAATTAATTATTTTTATTTCATTAAAAAGTAGCTGGTAGGGGAGACTTTGGTTATTCCCAAGAACAGTTCTTTCCTTCTGGTTTAGTAATGGAATTAGCAGGCTACACAGCTAAAGATTACATTTTCCAGTCTGCTTTGTACAGCATGACTAAATACTGGTCAATGAGATACTATGTGAAAGTGATATATGCTACTTTATGGGTCACACTTTTAAGGAGAATTACCTCTCCCCTCCTTCCTGATGGCTAGATAGGGAACACAATGGTGGAAAAAGGCATTCATCTTGGGCAATAAGACAGAAGCTATACATTAAAGATAGCAAAGCCAGGAGGCTGAGTCAGGTAATACTTCACCGGAGCAGAATTAACACATCAGCTCAATTATGAGCTGATACAGAAGATACAGAAATAGGGGCACCTCAGCTCAAGCCATGATCTCATGGGTCTTGAGTTTGAGTCCCACATCAGGCTCTGTGCTGACAGATCAGAGCCTGGAGCCTGCTTCAGATTCTGTCTCTGTCTCTCTCTGTTCATTCGTGTTCTCTCTCTCTCTTTCTCAAATATAAATAAACATTAAAAATTTTTTAAATAATAAAAATACTTTAAAAAAAGATACAGAAGTAAACTTCTATCTTGTTTAAGCCTTGTTATTACAGTCTCTCCTCTAAAGCAGTCACACCTATAGCATGATTAATATAGACAGAAATCAACCAAAAAAATATAATAAAACTTCCTGTGCACACGTAAAGTTTGCAGCTAAGCAAATATCAACTTACCATGATTACTAAGACTCCCTACAAAATTTAGGAATTGTGGTAAAAATTTACCTTTTTTAACTGGAGACTGATGTTGCTGTTGTTCATTATGACCTTGAGAAAAGGCTTGCATTCCATTCGTCTTACTCTATTGAAAGAAAAGAAAATATACCTTTTAACTATGGCCTAAAAGTTTAATATAACCTCTTTTTTCTACCATCCAAAACGATATTCCTAAACAATCAAAGTATCAGGCAAGACATATTTCTGGTCTTAAAGGATAAGCAATCTTGTAAGAACACTTATTAAAAGTAAGCAAAAAAAATCTTTCAATATATATTCATATATCTTTAACTATCTGTCATGATCTTAAACTAACTCCTCTTCTGATTCCATGCTCAACAGGAAGTACCCTGATTACAATTTAGCTTCCCATAAATCTCCCTAGTGCATATAATACACCAGGTGGAACCAGTAAGAATGTCAGAGCACAAGACAGCAAGATTTTTCATGATAAAATAATGGGTTTTATGATTTTATAAATCAGTTTCACAAAGTTGGGTCAATATAATTTATTGATCATCTCTTAGAGCACCGGGATGGCTCAGTCAGTTGAGCATCAACTTTGGCTCAGGTCATAATCTCATGGTTTGTGAGTTTGAGCCCTACATCAGGCTCAGTGCTCCCAGCACAGAGCCTGTTTTGGATCCCCTACATCTCTGCCCCTTCCTAGCTCATTCTCTTTCTCTCAAAAATAAACATTAAAAAAATCATCCCTTATGCTGACAAAAATCAGTTCGCAACAGTAGGCCATACTCTGAACCATGGTAATTCATTAAGGTAGGTTTCTCTGAAGACATCTATCCTGAAAAATGAACACCTCTATCACTGTAGTAACAAGTTGTAGCCCTTTCCTTAAATATTTGCAAATTCTACCACAGTAACTCAATGAAGTCAGAAAGTTATCTAACCCTACAACATAATGAAAGGTAATGAGATAATTCTACGGTACTGAGTCACCAAAGTAAGTTATCAGGAAAAAAAAATCAAATTTTAGCAAAATTTTTATTTTTAAGTAGAGGTAGAAAAAATACACAAACGCCAAAGATATTCACTCTCCAAAGTTTTTCTTCCTGGTAGATTTAATAAACTATAATATGGATTTTATTGTCCTTTTTAAAAATTATTTTTAATTTCAAAATTTTAGCAGAAGCACACTTCACTCACACTAAAATACAAGTCTAAAATCAAATTGAAAAGTAAACTTTAATCTGAAAAAAAAATTTTTTTAAATAGTATCTAAAAGAATAAAACACCTAGGAATAAATTTAACCAAGGTGGTAAAATATTTGCATGTGGAAAACTATAAAGCACTAAAGAAGTTAAAAATGACATAAATAAATGGAAAAATATCCTGTGTTCATAGATTGAAATAATATTGTTAAAAAGCCCTTACTACCTAAAGTGATCTACAGATTCAGTAAAATCCCTTTCAAAATTCCAATAACAGTCTTTATAGAAATAGGAAATGCAGTCCTAAATTCATATTAACCACAACAGACCCTGAGTAGCCAAAATAACCTAGAATAAGAAGAACAGAGCTGGAGGCATCACACTTCCATACTATATTACAAAGCTATACTAATCAAAACATTATAATACTGACATAAAAAGACACATAATGGGGTGCCTGGGTAGCTCGGTCAGTAGAACATGCAACTCTTGATCTTGGGGTCGTAAGTCCCTTGATTCAGAGATTAAAAATCTTGAAAAAAAACACATAAATTTGTGGAACAGAATAGACAACTTAAATAAATTCATGCAAATAGTCAATCTCTGACAGGGAGCTAAGAATACACAATGCAAAAGGGATAGTCTCTTCAAAAAATCAGTGTTGAGAACATTAGATATCCATGTGCAAAAGTGAAACTGGACCCTTACACTATACACAAAAATGAAACAAAATGGATCAAAAACAAATAGAAGACCTGAAACCATAAAACTCAGAGAAGAAAACATATTGAAAAAGCTCCTTGACACTGGTCTTGGCAAAGATTTTTGGGGTATGTGTCATAACCCGGCCACCGGGGCCTCCCCCGCCCGTCCGCTGCTTCCACCCCGGGTTGGGGCGGCACTTGCAGGTGCCACGGTGCGCTGGCTCCTCCCCGGCTTTGAGCGAGCCTCCGTCGCGGGTCCTTCTCCTGAGGGAGGGAGAGAAAAACAGGGCAGGAGGGAGAGGGAGATGCAGAGAGTAAAGACACAACTCACGGGTTTTAGATCAGGAGAAAGAGAGAGAGCTTTATTCAGAAAACTGTCTCTTATGAAGGTTTCAAGGCGGGGAAAACAAAGCAGCTGACCAAGGTCAGTTACCAGGTAAACAGAGTCAAGCATATCAAAAGAAGCGCCCAGACTTGCCTTTGCAATGCTGGGGACGGGAAGCTAGCACTGAATAATCCAAAATACGGTTTTGATCTTTTGTGCACCTTGGCCACTCCACGTCTTGCCCAGCATGACAGACGCCAAAGTTATTTTGACCAGGAAATGGCAATCTCCAGCCTCCAGATGCAAATCTTGTTTACTGGTTCACTCTCCAGAGAGTGATAAGCCTTGCCTGAGGCAGACAGAAAACTTGGCAGTCCCCAACAGGTATGACATCAAAAGCACAAGCCACAAAACAAAATTAAGTAAGTGGGACTATATCAAACTAAAAGGCTTCTGTACAGCAAAAAGATCAATCCACAAAATGAAACAGCAACCAACAGAATGAGAAAAAATATTTGCCAACCATATTAGCAGACTGGGGATTAATATCCAAAATATATAAAGATCTAACACAACACCATAGCAAAATAATAATAATAATAATAATTTAAAAATAGGCCAAAAACCTGAATAAACATTTTTCCTAAGAAAACACACAAATGGCCAAGAAACACATGAAGAGATGCTCACCATTGCTAAATCATCAGGGTAATGCAAATCAAAACTAGACTGAGATAGCACCTCACACTTGCTAGGAAGGCTATTATCAAAAAGACAAGAAGTATGTGCTGGCAAGAATGGGAGGAAAAAGGAATCCTTGTACAATGTTGGTGGGAATGTAAATTGATTCAGCGATTTTGGAAAACATTATGGAAGTTCCTCAAAAACTTAAATGTAAAACTCCCATAAGATCTGGCAACCCCACTTCTGGGTATACATCCAAAGGAAATAAAATCACTGTCTTGATGCATTCCCATGTTCATTCACTGCATCATTATTCACAAGTCAGCAGATGAATGGGTAAGGAAAATGTGATAGAGATAGATGAAAAAAATATAAATAGAGTATTATTCACCCATAAAAAGAGAAGAAAATCCTGTCATATGTGACAACATGGATGAACCTGGAGGAAATTATACTAAGTGAAATAAATCAGACACAGAAAGATAAATATTGTATGATCTCACTTATATGTGAAATTTTAAAAAGTCAAACTCATGATATTAGAGAACAGAATGGTGGTTGCCAAGAGTGGAGGACAGGGGAAATGGGGAGATGCTGGCTAAAGAATACGAATTTCCAATTATAAGATAATCAGCTCTAGAGATCTAATAAACAACATGGTAATTATAATTATTATTATATATTTAAAACTTTAAAAGTGTTCCCACCACACAAAAAATTGGTAACTGTGTGAGGTGATGAATGTTGTTATAAATATATCACGATGTATACATTCATTAAATCAGGTTGTACACCTTCATAAAAAAATCATGTTGTATATCTAAATATATTCAATTTTTGTCAACCATACATCAAGGAATCTGGAAAAAGATGTTCTTTATCATTTATGCATATATTAACAACTAAAAATACTGATTATTTCAAATCTTTCATAACATGTAAGAACGTATATCTAAAATTTTGTTAGCTTATCTCAATTATCATATTACAATAAAGTAATAATCTTACAAATTTATAATCTTACATAATCAAATCAATAAAATTTGAGAATTCTATAATGAAGATATGCAGAAAGTGTGATAGAAGGAATGAGTAGGAGGAAAAAGTTGGCTTAAAAATGTCAGGAAAGGTTTTACATAGGAGGTGATGCTTAAACAACACTTAGAGGATTAGGCTGGCCTGACTAGTGAAAAGTGAATGTTTATGGAAGAAAAGACCCCTATGCTAGAAAATACAAAGAGTGGAAAGATATGACAACATTGTTAAGTTGTTTATTCTTCCCAATTAATCATTAGACTCAAATTCTAATAGACTTTCTGTAGAAATTGGTTAAGTTCACTTAAAACTTATATGGAAATGCAAAAGACCTAGACACTTGAGACAAATGTGAAAAAAAATAAAGTTAGTGAATTTTCACTATCTGAAATGAAGGCTTATCATAAAGCTACAGCATTCTGTAAAGTGACATTGACAAAAAGATGGACATAGGAGACCCATGTACAGTGTGTAACTATAGTTAACAATATTGTATTGTAGAACTGGAAGTTGCTAAAAGAATAAATCTTAAATGTTCTCACCATAACAAAATGATAATTATGTGAAATGAAGGATGTTTTGATAAACATTCTGCAACGTAATACATGTATCAAATCATCATCACACTGAACATCTTAAACTTACACATGTTACATGTCAATTAAAGGGGAAAAAGTCATATAAATCAATAAATAGAGAGATTAGAAATAAACACACATGTATGACATACTAATTTTCTTACAATTCAATGATAAAAAGACAACCCAAATATTAAAAATATGCAGAATATTTGAACAGACATTTCACCAAAAAGAAAAAAAGAAAAATACACATGGCAAATCAGCTCATGATAAGATGCTCAATCTCATTAATTAGGGAAATGCAAATTTAAAATATAAATAGAGGATGCAAAAATCCTCAACAAGATACTAGCCAACTGGATCCAATAGTACATTAAAAGAATTATTCACCATTACCAAGTGGGATGCAGGGCTGATTCAATATCTGCAAAATGATCAGTGTGATACATCACATCAAGAACCACACGATCCTCTCAATAGATGGAGAAAAAGCATCTGACAAAATACAACATCCTTTGTTGATAAAATCCCTCAAGAAAGTAGGATAGAAGGATCATACTTCAAGAAGTATGTCATAAAAGCCATATATGAAAGACTCGCTACTAGTATCATCCTCAATGGGGAAAAAACTGAGAGCTTTCCCCCTAAGGTCAGGGATGTCCACTCTCACCACTGTTATTCAACATAGTATTGGAAGTCCTAGCCTCAGCAATCAGACAACACAAAGGAATAAAAGGCATCCACATTAGCAAAGAGGAAGTCAAACTTTCACTCTTCGCAGATGACACAATACTCTATATGAAAAACCCAAAAGATTCCACCAAAAAACTGCTAGAACTGATCTAGGAATTTAGCAAAGTGGCAGGATATAAAATCAATGCACAGAAACAATGAAGCAACAGAAAGAGAAATGAAGGAATCAATCCCATTTACAATTGAACCAAAAACCATAAAATGCCTAGAAATAAAACTAAAGAGGTGAAAAATCTATACACTGAAAACTATAGAAAGCTTATGAAAGAAACTGAAGAAAGCACACACAAAAAAAGGAAAAATATTCCATGTTCCTGGATTGGGAGAACAAGTATTTTTTAAATGTTGATACTACCCAATGCCTACACATTCAATGCAATATCTATCAAAATGACACCAATATCCTTCACAGAGCTAGAATAAACAATCCTAAAATTTGTATGGAACCAAAAAAAAAAAATCCCAAAGAGCTAAAGCAATACTGAAAAAGCAAGCTAAAGCTGAAGGCATCACAATCCTGGACTTCAAGATGTATTATAGAGCTGTAATCATCAAGACACTATGGTACTGGCACAAAAACAGAGAGCCCAGAAATGCAACCACAAACATATGGCCAATTAATCTTTGACAAAGCAGGAAAGAATCTCCATTAGAATAAAGACAGTCTCTTCAGCAAATGTTGGGAAAATTGGACAGCAACATGCAGAAAAATGAACCTGGACTACTTTCTTATACCTTTCACAAAAATAAATTCAAAATGAATGAAAGACCTAAACAAGGAACCATCAAAATTCTAGAGGAGAAAGCAGGCAAAAACCTCTTTGTCCTTCGCTGCACCAACTTCTTACTCAACACGTCTCCAAAGGCAAGGGAAACAAAGGCAAAAATCAACTACTAGGGCCTGATCAAGATAACAAGCTTCTGCAGAGCAAGGGAAACAATCACAAAAATAAAAGGCAACCAAAGGAACAGGAGAATATATTTGCAAATGACATATCAGATAAAGGGTTAGTATCCAAAATCTATAAAGACCTTATGAAACTCAACAACCAAAACAACAAATAATCCAGTGAAGAAATGGGCAAAAGACATGAAGAGACACTTTTCCAAAGAAGACATCCAGATGGCCAACCGACACATGAAAAGATGCTCAACATCACTCATCATCAGGGAAATACATATTAAAACCACAATGATATACCACCTCATGCCAGTCAGAATGGCTAACATTAACAACACAGGCAACACAGATGTTGGCAAAGATGCAGCAAAAGAGGCTCTCTTTTGCACTGCTGGTGGGAATGAAAACTGGTGCAGACACTCTGGAAAACAGTATGGAGGTTCCTCAAAAAGTTAAAAATACCCTATGACCCAGCAATTGTACTACGAGGTATATATCCAAGGGATACAGGTGTACTGTTTCAAAGGCACATGCACCCCAATGTTTATAGCAGCACTACTGACAATAGCCAAAGTACAGAAAAGGCCCGAATATCCATCAACAGATGAATGGATAAGTAAGTTGTGGTACACACACACACCCTGGAGTATTACTTGGCAATCAAAAGAATGAAATCTTGCCATTTGCAACAATGTGGATGGAACTAGAGGGTATTATGCTAAGTGAAATAAGTCAGAGAAAGACAAGTATCATATGACTTCACTCATATGTGGAATTAAGATACAAAACAGATGAACATAAGAAAAGGGAAGGAAAAATGCTATAAAAACAGGGAGGGGGACAAAACATAAGGATCTCTTAACTACAGAGAACAAACTGAAAGTTGCTAGAGAGGCTGTGGGTAGGGGGATGGGCTAAATAGGTAAGGGCTAACACTTGGGATGAGCACTGGGTGTTATACACAGGGGATGAGTCACTGGAATCTACTCCTGAAATCAATATTGCACTATATGCTAACTAACTTAGATGTAAATTAAAAATAAATAAATAAATAAAATATAATTAGATACTAATGTTCACATACTAAAATGGCTAAAAAGTGGTAGGTTCTAAAGCAACTGGAGCTGGTGCATATTACTGGTGGGAATGTAAGATAGTACTCCAGAAAACATACTGCCAGTTTCTTATAAAGCTAAACAAACTTCTCATAAAACTCATCAACTCTACTCTTGTGTGCTGTGTGTATGTCCATACACAGACTTGAACACAATCATCCATGGTAGCTTTATTCATATCTAAAAATTAGATACAATTCAATGTCCACCAACTGATGAATCAACAAATCATTCTATATTCATAGAGCAGAATGCTATTTCACATTAAAAAGAAATCAACTATAGCTCAGTTGGTTAAAAGTCTGACTCTTGGTTTCAGCTGAGGTTATGGTCTCACAGTTCATGGGTTCAAGATCTGCTTTCAGCTCCACACTGTCAGAGTGGAGCCTGCTTGGGATTCTCTCTCTCTCTCTCTCTCTCTCTCTCTGCCCCTCATCTGCCCTTGAAAGAAAGAAAGGAAGGAAGGAAGGAGCCAACGATAGATATATACAACATTAAAAAAATCTCAAAACTATTATGCTGAGCAAAACAAACAAAAAAACAAACAAACAAGCACCAAAGGATATATACATGTGATTTCATTTACATGACATTCTAGAATAATTAAAACTAATTTGCAGTGGATGCCTGGAGCAGGAGGGGGCATTAGGAGTCAGAGGATCCAGGGATGGTAAATGACTGCTAAAGGATATAAGGGCACTTTGTGGGAGAAGATAAAAATGTCCCATACCTTCATTGTGAGGTTGGTTACATAGGGTATATATTTGTCAGAACTCATTGAACAAATGGGTTCACTTCATGGTAAATTACACCTTAATAAAGATGGTTTAAAAATGCAGAGGTGCATGGGTGGCTCAGTTGGTTAAGGGTCTGACTCTTCTTTTTTTAATATTTTTTTGATGTTTATTACTGAGAGAGGAACAGAGCATGAATGGAGGAGATGCAGAGAGAGAGAAAGAAACAGAGATTCCGAAGCAGGCTCCAGGCTCTGAACTGTCAGCACAGAGTCCGACCCCATGAACCATGAGATCATAACCAGAGCCAAAGTCAGATGCTTAACCGACTGAGCCACCCAGGTGCCCGGGGCCTAACTCTTGATAGAGGTGCATGGGTGGCTTAGTTGGTTAAGGGTCTGACTCTTGATTTCGGCTCAGGTCATGATCTCAGTTTGTGAGTTCAAACACCACATTGGGCTCTGTGCTGACAGTGCAGAGCCTGCTTGAGATTCTCCCTCCCCCTGCCCCTCCCCAGCTTGCACTTTCTCAAAATAAATAAATAAATTTTTAAAAAATACATAGTAAACAGTGTCCATCATATATGTGGCATCTCTTACATTGGTTATGGTGGCTTTTACATGATAACTGAAGCAGCACACAAAATTTAAGTTTAGGAATATATTTAATTACATGATTTGATTTTTCTCTATAAAATTTGTAATATTAATATTTCCTTTTTTACACAAACTTTTTTTAAACATTTATTTATTTTTGAGAGAGAGAGAAAGCACGTGAGAGTCAGGGGTGGGCAGAAAGACAGAGGGACCAAGGTTGCAAAGTGGTTCTGTACTGACAGTAGCGAGTCCAATGCAGGGCTCGAACTCAGAAACCATGAGATCATGACCTGAGTTGAAATCAGACACTTAACAAACTGAGCCACCCAGAGGCCCCACACATAAAGTTTTTGGAAGAAGATCAATAGCTCTAAAAAGAGTTATAAACTTTATCATTATATTAATTAAGGACATGCTAACTGTTAGAATAAAATATTATAATAACGTATAAAAATTAATATAAAGCAGGAGTAATTAAGAGATCATGATACTGACAGAAAGACATGCATACAGATCAATGGAACAGAATAAAGAGCCTAGAAAAAGACCCAATGTATACGAAAACTTATTGTACAATAAAAAAGTCATAAGTCTATATGGAAGTAAATTATTCAATGAATTATACTTTACAATTGGTCATCTACATGAAAAAATGTAGATGTCTTAAAAAAAATTTTTTTTTAATATTTATTTATTTTGAAGGAGAGAGAGACAGAGTAAGAGCAGTGAAGGGGCAGAGAGAGAGGGAGACACAGAATCTGAAGCAGGCTCCAGGTCCGGAGCTGTCAGCACAAAGCCCGACGCGGGGCTAGAATTCATGATCCATGAGATCATGACCTGACCTGAAGTCAGAAGTTTAATCAACTGAGCCACCTAAATGCCCCAGATATCTATCAAATACAAAAAAGTCAATTTCAGGTAGACGATACTGAAAATACGAAAGCAAAAATTTTAAGTTAATGGAAGAATATGTAGGAAAATATTTTTTGATGTTAGAGATGGGAAGACTTCACAATGACATAAAAAGTGAAATCACGAAGAAAAATACATAAATATTTAAAACTTCTGAACAAAAACAACATGAAAAAGAAACAATTCTCTCCTAGACCATATGCCGAGGAAAGAAAATATTTGCTCTGCATATAAGAAAATCAATAATTAAAATCCAAAATATATTTTAAAGGAATACAAACCAAAAAGAAAAAGACAGCCCAAGAAAAATGGGCAAATGATATGAACTGGTAATTCAGAAAAGAGAAAACACAAATGGCCAAATTAAACATATAAAAAGATGTCCAACCACTTCACAAGTAATAGGGACTTAAAAAATGAAAACCAACAAACAGAAATGATTTCTCATCCATGAAGCAAGACAAAATGTTGAAGTCTGACAGTAACAAGGTAAGGACGTAGAAAAATCAGACCCCTCATGCACTGCTCATACAAATCACTTTGGAGAGTAATTTAGCAGCAAATAAAAACACTGACGATAAGGTTACCTGCTACCATACTACTTCTACTTCAGTTTTACACTGCAGAGAACCTCTCAAACATGGATAAAAATATGTGGATTGATGTTCACTGTAGCATTTATTGTAATAATAAAAAAAAGTGCCAAGTCCTCCAAAAGAAAATGGAACCAAAAAATGTAGTATTAATATATGTAGATTTTTTATGTCAGGATATATAGAACTGCTTTATTCATTTTAAAAGTTGCCTAATATTCTATTTCTTATGATCATACTTACGCTTATGCATGCATTATTTATTTCTAGAAGTATCTAGGTAAGAAACTGGTAGAATGGTTACTTCTGATCAGAAGAAATCAGTGACAAGGGGATAGAGACTGCAGGAAAATTTTCCATTAAATGCCATTTTGTATATTTTCAATTTTGATTATTTTACTTAGCCAAAAAGATATTTTAAAACATAACCCTCAATGAAAAAATGGCAAAAACACATGTGGGTATAGTCCTATTTACATAAAATTACAAAAGAGTTAAGACAATTCTATTTATTGTAAAAAAAAATAGTATGAATATATTCATGGAAAAAATAAATTGACAATAATTCAGAAGAAGGTGAGGAGGAGGGTAAGACAATGGGAGGGTGGTAGGGAGCACGGTGCACACACAGCCAGGAGAACTGCTGCACGTACACAGCGAGCAATTACTATATGCCAGACATGGTGCTGCCTCCTCCTTACACTGACCTATTGGCCCCATTTTCAGGTGAGGAAACTGAGGCTCTGAGAAGTTAAAGAAATCACTCATGCAAGGTCAAAAGGCTTGGAAGTGATAGGACTGGGGCTCAAGCTCATCTTTCTTTGGAACCCTGTCATGTGGCTGTGTGTCCCTCGGACCAGCCACCCATTCTCTGGGCACATCTCCAGGATTGGCCCTAATACACACACATTTAATGCAATGCTTGGGGAAGGCAGGAAATAGGATTCCATTGCACAATGAGAACTATTCTCATACACCCACACATGGAGTAAGAGGAGGGTTGTGAAGAAAATGAAATAGTGGGATTCTACTCTTGAAGCCAAGACAACACTGTATGTTAACTAACTTGAGAATAAAATAAGATAGGGGCACCTGGGTGGCTCAGTTGGTTAAGTGTTTGGCTTCCGACTTCAGCTCAGGTCATGGTCTCATGGTTTGTGGGTTCAAGCCCCGCGTCAGGCTCTGTGCTGACAGCTAGGTCAGAGCCTGGAGCCTGTCTTCATATCCTGTTACTCCTCTCTCTCCCCTGCTCATGCTGTCTCTCTCTCTCAAAAATAAATTAAAACATTAAAAAAAGAGAGAATAAAATAAGATAAACTAAAATTAAAATTAAAAAATTTTTTAAATGAAACAAAATGGGCTAGTAGAGGGATATATAAGGTTTGGAACATTATCTTATTCAGGTTTTTTCTTTAACATTTTCTAAAACAAATATAACAAAATGTTTAGATTTGAAAATGCTGGTAATTTTCTTTAATATAATTTCAAAAAGTATATAAAGCATAGGACACCTGGTGGCTCAGTCAGTTAAGCATCCAACTCTTGATTTTGGCTCAGGTCATGATCTCACAAATTGTGAGTTCGAGCCCTGAATCTGGCACCACACTGGCAGTGCAGAACCTGCTTGGGGCTCACTCTCCCTCTCTCTCTGCCCCTCCTCACCCCTCTCTCTCAAAATAAATACATAAACTTAAAAAAATTCAAGAAAAAAAAAAAGCATATAAAGCACCTAACACAGTACCTGATACAAAATACTCATCTAACAAATGTTACTTTCCAGTCTGCAATGCCTTATTTTATTATAATTTCTTGGACTTACTCTGCTAACTCCACTTTGTAAGCACTGAGTGTTGCATGGATATTCGTTTTGAAAGTTGAAAGGGAATACTACTCCTGTTAGAAGAGAAAAAAAGAAAGCTACATTAAATACCCATTACCATAGCCTAAAAATCTGAAGTATCCAAAATATTCTAATCACTGTTTTGAAATATTTTCTGATGGTTCATCTACTCAACAAACATTCATTCAACACTATGAAACACTGAAATGTCACCCACTATATTAGGGGGATGGGCAAGTAAGTGTGAAAAGAGTTCAGAGATAAAAGAGTTCATGGTCTAATTTAAAAAAACCTCCAACAATTACTATGATAAAAACGAGTTATCTGAGAGGTACAGAGAAGATACAATGGCTTTGTAATATAGAAGAAAGTTTTGCAAAAGGAAGTAATTCTATCTGGGTCTGAAAGAAAAAGAATTTGGGGGGGATATGAGCTAGTTAGGGAGTACATAAGTATATTGGAAAAGGACAAAAATAATTTCTGATTTATTACACTTTTCTACCCAATAAATCTACTCTTTTCTGGATCTTAAGAGGATATAACTAAATAAGAGATGAGCCCACTACCTTTAACTCCTACAACAGCCTTAGAGGGGAAGGATAAACAAGAAACTCAATCTGTACAGATGAGGGAGTGAGAGGTGCTATTAAAAGGCTGGTCACAGAAAGAGCTGGTGCCAATGGCTTTCTACCCTTCCCTTTACAAGAAAATCTGGGACTTGACCCTAAACAATTGCTTCTTCAGAACATCAGAAGGAGATGCATCAGAGTGTATTGGGGTGCAACTCTTCATTTTGGCTCAGGGCATGATCTCACGGCCCATAAGATCAAGCCCCATGCCGGGCTCTGTGCTGACAGTGTGGAGCCTACTTGGGATTCTGTCTCCCTCTCTCTCTGCCTCTCCTGAGCTCAGGCTCTCTTTCAAAAATAAATAAACATTAAAAAAGAGAGAGAGAGAAACAGGTGATGACATCAACACTGCTAAAGCGATGATCCAGAAGATTCTTTAATTTCATTTGTCTGTCTTAAGTTACACAGCCATCTTCAGAAGAAACATGACCAAAGTAGAGACAATCTTCCTTGCAAAAAACCAAAGATGGGAGAATAAATAGAAGACTGAAGAACTGGTGACATAACTATCTTTTCTGCTTCATCTTTCCACCCAATAAAAGAGCTATTCTAAATAGCCAGGAAACACAGTTGGACACATGTACTAAAGAGTATTTTAATAGGAGAGATTTATATACTTATTAAACTTAACTAATTAAAATTAGTAAGTCATTAATTAAATGTATATATTATTTATACACACACACATACACACCCTTAAGTTAGAATATAGAAGCCATTCTGGCAATAATGGAAAACTAAAAGGTGAATATTCCAATTTAGGAAAAATTATTTCAATAATTTGTCCAAAATACTAATTACATGAGTAAAAGAGAAATTTTTAATTTTAGAAATTTTTGTTAAGATTTTCTGAAAAATAAGACTATATGTCCCAGCTCAAGTATAGCCCTAACCTGTAACTGTTGTTTTGCTCGTATTAATGAATTAATTCATCCCTTCATTCATTTATATGCAGGTAGGAATTTTTTTTAAGGCTAATTCTCTCTCCCTCATTATTGCTCTACAGTGACCAGAATCATAGGGCACAATCTGTATTGAGAATATCATTCTAAGCAGAAGCCAGTTAACCATGAAAATGAGAAATGAAAAAATAATGCATAAAGCTTTACTCAGGCAAGACCTATGCTTTCTACCTGTGCTAGACTGGTAGACTATGCACCAGTAGACTAGTAAGTCTTTTTCTTTGGTAATACTTTTAAACTCTTCAAACAAAGGAGATCATCAGTTTTCTTTATTTTTAATCCACTGTAAACAATTACTTTATAATCAGTTAGCCTTTTAAATACTATTTAGCCATTATCCAATTAATATTTAAAGATGTATACCCAAGATTACTTACCAGGGGGAGAAGTCAGATGACGAATAGGTCTTGCTGGTTGAAGCGGTTTACCAATCAATTTTTTGGTTTCCATTATCACAAAGACCTTGAGGTTCCATACTTGAAGAGGGAAAAATGCATCTTATCTTTTTGACATGATAATCAAAATGCTTTAGCATTTATATATATACATATATCACATTCATTTGAAGATACTTTATAAGTTAAGGAGTTTAGGTGGAAAACAAAATCATAAGCCTTTAAAATAATATGTGACAATCTTTATAGCATCTGTCACAATGGAACGTTCCCTCTTTTAAAATGTTTTACTCCCTTAACTTCCCTCACTTTTCTTTGATTTGTTTCCTATTTCTTTGACTACCTCTTCTAACTTCCTTAGCTAATTCCTTTTCCTTTCTCCAATGAAATTTATATTTCTTCCAAATTTGGCTTTGATCCTCTTCATTGACCTACCTGATCTAGTCTCATGATTTCAACTACCTATCTACATGATAAACATGCCCTAATTTATACATCTAGCACCTACCTTTCTTTTAAATTCCAGTTCTATTTTTCTAAAGATATTTCCACTTATATCTTATCACAGACACCTCAAATTCAACATACCCAAAATCAAATTCATTATTTAGACTCCAAAGATGTTCCTCCCACTGCAGTCCTTAAAGTCTTCACCAACTCCCTCCGACCAACTTTGGTGAAATAAGATCTAAATAAGAGCCTCCATACCATTAGTCTCTAACTCCTGTCCAGTCTACTTCCAAAATATTTCTCAAAACTATTTTCTTCATACCTACCACTACTCTTTTAGTTCCACAATAACTCTGAAGTCATCTCCCTGATCACTCTGTCTGATTTAAATACTCCCTAGTCTCCCTATGTTCCTGGGACACAGTGAACATGCCCACATCATGGCATTAAAGAACACTGTACTCTACTATAATGACTGATTTGTCTTCCATACTTGGCAAAAGTGGGGAGCAGATTCTGTAAGTGAGGAACAATATTTTCATTCACCCTCTTTCCCTGGCAACTAACACAGTACCTGGACTGGATCCAAAGTAGGTGCTGAACAAATAGGTGAATGTAACCTCTTTCTCTCCAAACTATGATCCCTTTACATACACACAGCTGCTTAAGAAACTTCAGTGCCTCATCACCTCCTGGATTACTCAACAGAAACAGAGGCCAACATCCATGTGCCACGCAGAGTAAACTATTTACCTAAGTTATATTATTTAAGATTCAGAACAACTCTCCCAATTAGGCACAATTACAAGTTAAAGCCGGAGTCTCAGGTCAGCCTACCTGTTGTTAGTATTATGGCTCCAGCACCTAGTTATAATCATGGAAAACAACAGCCTCTACCTCCTAGATTTGAAGACTAAAGAATATATATGTATAAAGTATTAGCACAATGTCTGGCACACAATAAAGGTTCAATAAATGTTAGCTTTATTATTTTTAATAATACTAATTTTACAGATAAGGCTTGGAGAAATTAGGTATCTTGCCCAAGGTGCTGAGTCTAGGAAGTGATGGTATGCCACGCTCATGCTTCTGGCCAACGAGAATCAAGAATCTAGCTCAACCTTTTTCCACCCCATATCCAGGCAGAACTGAACAGGTTCTGGGTACGTGCCCTTATGTGCTCACAAAATACTGTGGGGTCTACCCTCTTCCAATGTGCTGCTTACTGCATTTGTCACAATTACCTTTTACCTGACCATTAAATTACAGTTCTATAAAACAGGTCTATCTCCAGTGTCTAGCACAGTGTCTAGAACACGGTGGGTATTTAATAGATGTTGAATTCATAAATGTTATTTTGTTTTACCATATACTTATACGTTCTGGAGTTCCTTCCCTCTCCCTGCTGCTCTTCTCCCAAAGTGCTAGTCACTTTTTAAAACCAAGGTCAAGTTCTTATCTGCTTGGAACATATCCTCCTGTCTCAATGGCAATGCTCAATAAAATAGTTCACATGAAGCCTTCTAGTTCCTAACAAATAGTTGACAGTAAAATAATAACAATAATTTATTGAGTGGGTGAATGGGCTAAATGGGTGATGGACATTAAGGAGGGCACTTGGGATGAGCACTGGGTGTTATATGTAAGTCATGAATCAATAAATTCTATTCCTAAAATCATTATAACACTGTATTTAACCAAGTTGGATTTCAATTAAACAAATAAGTTTAAAAAAATCCTCTAGACATAACTCAAATGTTAAAATCATAAGCTTATAAACAAGTGCAAAAATAATTAACTTTTTCCTGAAGTTTGGAGATAAGCCGGCTAGTATTCCAAATTAATACCCACTGAGCTTTTGCAATGTTTCTCTTAACTGGTATTTCAGCATGGCTATTATCGACCTTCTAAATAAAACTAATGTTGTCCATAGTTTTTGGCAATACAACTTTTATATAATAAGAAACAAAAAAGTTAAAAGCATGTGTAGCAAAAAGATATTTCAGACAAATAAATATTTACTGAACATATTTATGTGGAAGGAAAATTTTAAATAAGGACCAAAAAGCTATATAATGCTGTGTTATTTAATGTTTATCCTAGACGTTTTAATTAGAACCCTTATATTAGCATGTAGTAACTTTCCATCCCCGTTTCCCATATGAAACTAATGAATCAGAATACAATAGAGTACTTTGGCACACACTTTCTTGTTTTTCATTGCTCAGCTGAAATTGAATTGATAGACTGTAAAGTCTTTTCCAGTTGCTGAGCAATGCAAAGCCACAGTATTCAAACTAGGAATTTTCAAGAGTTAGGGAGTTACAGAACTATTATATGATTTTGCAACACAAGTATATAAACAAAAAATAAAAGACCTTTTAGTATCGTCCACCCTTTCAATTTATGGTAGGAAAAATACAGCAAAGGCTCCAGATATATAGATTCACATCAGTTAAGGAAGTGAGAAAAGATGATGCCATACGGTACTCTAATTTTTTAAGTAAACTAGGCCTGCATAGAGACACTGACATTACAGGGAGTAAGTTTCCAAACTTACACAGTATACAACAGCATCATGTCTTACACAGTGTTATTAATAGAAAAGGCAAGTACTTACAGTAAGTAGTTATTATTGTAAAACTGAATCACGGGATTGTAATCCATGAAGGACAGGACTCCACAAACCAAAGCCTAACTCTCAGTTTAGATTAAAAATAATAAAGATTTAATTATAAAATCATTATATAAAATAACTTCTGTCTTAAACTCTAGTGCCTGCTTCACTCACCCAATATAGAGTTCCAAAAGTTTCCTTTGAAGCTACTAATACTACCTAGGGTAGGCATTTATGGTAGCAACTGGCACAAAGAACAACACTTGCAAAAGAAAACAAAATCCTACTTAAAACATAGGATAACAAGTAGTGGGTCAATCATGGAGTTGTCTTTCAAAACTATACTTTGTGGTATAAATATTTTTTAAAAAACATTTTGATCCAATGTCTCAAAATTTTCTTTCTACTAAAACATGCTGAGAATTAGCTACTGAATAGTTTTTTTTTTTCAAGTTTACACATAGTTAACAAATCATCTCAAAGAGCCAACTGCTATGAATAGAATATTGGTCTGCATGTCAGAAAGCTTTAGTTGCTATTCTACATCTAGCAATATTAAACTATCTTAGATTAGATTCCTTTCCTGTTAAAAAAAAATCAAATGAAATATAAATCTTTAAGGACCCACCAACTCTGAAATTATAAATTAAACTAAAAATATAATACAGTGAGATAACAGCACATATACAGACCAAATGGACATAACATCACTATAAAATGTATGCTATTCTTTTTTTTATTAAAACTCCACTTTTGAGGTCCTATTACATGGTAAATGCTTTACATATATTATTTCATTTTGAGCCACCATTAACTGTTGTAGAAAATCATTATTAGTCACCTTACAGATGTAAAACCTTGATGCTCAGAAAAATAAGAGAGATGCTCAAGAGCATCTAGTATTTATATGTGGCAAAAACTGAGAATTTAACTATAAAGTTCATGCCCTTGTCTCTAAACTTGCATGTTTGGTAAGTAAAAGAAAGACACATATGACTCTCTAGTATTCCATATGGACACTGCTTGTACGGATATTTTAAATGAATTATGACAAGGGGCTTTTATATATAAAGACTTGCTGAATAAATGGGCATATATGAATAATTTCCAATTCCTCAATTTATAATTTTTCTTAGAATACTAAATAAATTATAGGATTACTATGCTTTCCTCATTCTGTTTCCGACCTGGGCCGGTTCACCCCTCCTTAGGCAACCTGGTGGTGCCCCGCTCCCGGGAGGTCACCATATTGACGCCGAACTTAGTGCGGACACCCGATCGGCAGAGCGCACTGCAGCCCAGAACTCCTGGGCTCCAGCGATCCTCCTGCCTCAGCCTCCCGAGTAGCTGGGACTACAGGCGCGCGCCACCGCGTCGGGCAGCTTTCCTCATTCTGTAGACATGGTAGAGAGCCATGCTTATTACGGGTCACAACATAAGACACATACTGTGTACTGTATTTAGAAGCTGGACACTAGTGATTTCCAACTTAATTCTGATTTCTTTAGAAAGTGTTGATGGTTCTGCTGTAATTAAGAAACAAGATCATACAGATGAATGATAAGAAATGTGACATATATGTATACATATACACACACTTACATACACACATATACACCGTGGAATATTATTCAGCCATAAAAAAGAATGAAATGCCCTCACTTGCAACAACATGGATGGGTCTATACTATAACGTTAAGCAGAATATGCCAGTCAGAAAAACACAAATACCAAATGATTTCCCTCTTGTGGAATTTAGGAAACAAAATAAATGGACAAAAAGAAAAAGAAAAAAAGATATACCAATAAAATAATAAAATTAAATCAAATTAAAAAGCTAGACCCTTAAATATAGAGAACAAACGGTTCCCAGAGGGGAGGTGAAGGTGGTGCATGAGGGAAACGGGTGAAGGGGATTAAGAGTACGCTGATCCGGGTGGGCGCTGAGTAACACGCAATGCTGAATCACTATGTTATACACGTGAAACTAATATAACAGTGTTAACCACACCGGAATTAAAATTTAAAAATACAATCATATAAAATTAAATAAATAACTTGAGAAGTGTAAAGACCGTGCTTTCATCTACCTCATGCATATTTACCATATGATAGGATTTAATCTCAATCTTCAACCTCAAAATATTATTCGTACAAAGTTAGGATTCCTGGAAACCAAATGATCTTTGCAAGTAAACAGCACATGCTGATTAACTGATAGCTGAAAATAATACAAAGGAAATACAGGGAAGTTAAGAGAGAAAGCAATTAAGACTTAGGTGATAAAAGATATTTGATATTGCACAAATCAGGCTGCCACATGTGAGAAAATTTTAAACTATCAAAAAGTTTTAAGAGGAGAGAGCATTCCATAATATTTTCCATTTCAGTCCTTCTCTTTACAACTATAATTTATTTTTCTCTATGAAGTGTCTTTCAATACAAAATTTAACACTTAGGTAGGATAAAACTGTCCAGATAACATAGGCTTGTGCTTATCATAACTGATGTAACTGTCCCTGTCACTTCGCCTAAAATATCAGTAATTGAAACTTCCTGATACCAACAGTGAATGAATCATTGTTGTAAACCTGGAACTGTTCATGTCAACCATCCCAGGACTCTTTAATCGCGTATCTTTCACTTTAATGGCATATCTTTACATATAACTTTTATGAAATACCTTCATATACTTTCACGAACCATTTGATTCTGCGAATTAACCGTATATATGTTTCTTGGCTCTGTTTTTCGTACCAGGTTTTCTTCTGTATTGTCTACAGTTTAATCTAATCAGG